>NW_020664561.1:2708344-2752808 GCF_002925995.2 Terrapene triunguis | reverse complement strand
TCAGGGAGGGTGAGGTGCTCTGCTAGCAGTTGAGGTGTGAACACCAAGGGAGGAGAAACTGCTTCTGTAGTTGGATAGCCATTCACAGTGTTTGTTTAATCCTGATCTGATGGTGTCAAATTTGCAAATGAACTGGAGCTCAGCAGTTTCTCTTTGGAGTCTGGTCCTGAAGTTTTTTTGCTGTAAGATGGCTACCTTTACATCTGCTATTGTGTGTCCAGGGAGGTTGAAGTGTTCTCCTACAGGTTTTTGTATATTGCCATTCCTGATATCTGACTTGTGTCCATTTATCCTCTTGCGTAGTGACTGTCCAGTTTGGCCAATGTACATAGCAGAGGGGCATTGCTGGCACATGATGGCATATATAACATTGGTGGAAGTGCAGGTGAATGAGCCGGTGATGTTGTAGCTGATCTGGTTAGGTCCTGTGATGGTGTTGCTGGTGTAGATATGTGGCCAGAGTTGGCATCGAGGTTTGTTGCATGGGTTGGTTCCTGAGTTAGAGTTGTTATGGTGCGGTGCGTGGTTGCTGGTGAGAATATGCTTAAGGTTGGCGGGTTGTCTGTGGGCGAGGACTGGCCTGCCTCCCAAGGTCTGTGAAAGTGAGGGATCATTGTCCAGGATGGGTTGTACATCACTGATGATGCATTGGAGAGGTTTAAGCTGAGGACTGTAGGTGATGGCCAGTGGAGTTCTGTTGGTTTCTTTTTTGGGCCTGTCTTGTAGCAGGAGGCTTCTGGGTACATGTCTGGCTCTGTTGATTTGTTTCTTTATTTCCTTGTGTGACACAGCACAATTTATTGCTGAGCTCCTACAAAAACCTGTAGGAGAACACTTCAACCTCCCTGGACACACAATAGCAGATGTAAAGGTAGCCATCTTACAGCAAAAAAACTTCAGGACCAGACTCCAAAGAGAGACTGCTGAGCTCCAGTTCATTTGCAAATTTGACACCATCAGATCAGGATTAAACAAAGACTGTGAATGGCTATCCAACTACAGAAGCAGTTTCTCCTCCCTTGGTGTTCACACCTCAACTGCTAGCAGAGCACCTCACCCTCCCTGACTGAACTAACTTCGTTATCTCCATACTGATTTATACCTGCCTCTGGAGATTTCCATTACTTGCATCTGAAGAAGTGAGGTTCTTACCCACAAAAGCTTATGCTCCCAATACTTCTGTTAGTCTTAAAGGTGCCACAGGACCCTCTGTTGCTTTTTACAGATTCAGACTAACACGGCTACTCCTCTGATGTAGGAAGTGAATCATCATAGATTCAAAATTTGACCTACCTCTCCAGGTGCAGGAAGCATTCAGGATCCCAGGGTTACCAGCTAATGCTCCCACGGTAAAGCTGAGACTTTAACTTTTCTTTCAACGTATGTAGAGGTGGAACAGTGTGGCATGTACAGGATCCAGAACACAGAGGTTGATGGATTGAAATAATCTTCTGTTAGCTGCTGCCTCCTTTTCTTTTGGTAGAAGGCAAAACAGAGCTTGGAGAAAATGCTGAGCTTGCCTGCAAGGGCTGAGAAGGGCAAGACACAAGTCCCTTTGTGAGGTCACTGACTCAGCTCCTCTAGTTGACTGGGCTGACATCAGGGTGCAATACTTAGTCAGGTGGTTGCCACACTGACCATAAGACAGAAGATAATTGATTTCTTTCTGGTTTTCCTGTTGCTCAAGATACTCAACAACTACACTGCATACAAATTTTGGATGGAAAAAGCTTTATCTTCCAAAGAATTTTTCTCATAGAAATGCACTGTGCTAACCTGGAGAATTGGGTGTTTCCTTGCATGCAGTTAAATGTGGTTTCTTTGGTTTTCACGTGAAAGCTTCTGCCTTAGAGACAGGGAGGAAGGGACAATCAGCCCGTCAGGTAGGAACCATGCAACATTTTTGCCTGATAGTATTTTTGGCCGAGCGAAGTTGAGGCTTTACACACAACTTGATGGCGTTTCTCTTTTTGTCTCTATTTAATGTGATAACTTTTGAAAACTACATTTGATCAGTTTCAGGACATGTTCTAGGTATCAGTGGGCAGAACCCTGTTGATTTTGGTGAAAGTTGGAAAACGATAAAAATCTCATTTCCACTAAAATCACCCCTTGGTCATTCAGGATACAAGCACGAGGCAGTGGCCTCACAGAAGTCTATGTACAGGAGTAGAGTTACTCTGGATAAAAGGATGAGATAGTGACTTATGGGTTAGGGTTTATGGGCCCCTAATTCCACTTCAGCCAACCTCACCCTAGCTGGGCCTCTAAGGCTGTAACCTAGTAGAATCACTATGGGTTCTGTGGGTAGCGTGTCTTTAGTTACCTTCAAAATTCGTTTTACTTTCCTCCAAAATACTATTATTTTAGGGCATACCCACCATAGGTGCAGAAAGGTCCTATTACTCCTCTACCTCTCCAAAATTTATGACTCGTTTTCAGGGGATTCTTTTCTTTTCTGGTGCTGATTATTTTTTTTGGCTGGTGTTTGTCCTATTCATCCTGTCTGCTATCTACTGCTTAATGACTTGAAAATGTAGACAAAGATTTAAACCATTTTGTTGCTATCTTCTGCTTTTAGTGTGAAGATAATCTCTCTAACAGCTGGAAGGACAGGACCGAAATAGCACTCGAACCTTGTTTGAAAAGAGAAGTAGATGTCAGATATCTCCAGTGGTTAACTGGCAGGCTGCGGTTCCAGTGGCGGAATTTGCACGTTGACCATCAGGAGCAATGTAAACTCTTGCATAAGGTAAAAATTCTTCTGACTCACAGTGGAATTGTTTCTTATTTATGCCCTACCAGTAAATCCCAGGTCTGTAATTAACACTGGCTCACTAGTTTTGTACAGTGTTTTATCTACTCCTGTAAATACAAATATATCCCTCTTCAACCCTCTATGCAAAATCCTGAAAAAACTGATGGATTATGTACCATGGCCACAAGGTTATAATCTTTGACTGGCTCTCCCTTTCAGCTTGGCATATTCACCATCCTCCCCACCAAGGTAGGTTCCCTCTGTATTTATCAGAACATGTCTGAGCTTGTTCTTCATGTCCTCCTAATTGGGAGCTGCTTAGCCAGGGCAGAAGTGCAGGTTACTCATACAGATGCGCAGAAATGTAATGCAAGATGTCCACCTCTCAGTTTTTTATTCAAAGTGTTGGACACAACTTCAGCATCAAAAGTAGCAACAATTGGAAAATTAAATACAATCCCCCTCTTCTTAAAATAGTAGTGAAAGTCTGATTTAAACCAGGAAAGCTAAAGCTATTCCAAATCACAGAGTGGCAGTAGCCTCTGCACAGTCAAGGTTGCAGGTTATTTTCCATTTTAAGCTTGATTTTTGCATGCTCACCTGAAATTTGCAAACAGCTTTGAGCATCATTGCCTGTATGGGTAGAAGGGAAGTCTTAGAGCCGCAACTCCCAGTTGGGAGCATTGATGGCCATGGACGGAAAAATAAATATCTAAAAATACTTTCACTAGTGAAAGACCTTTTTCATATGCTTGGATAACTGAAATAGAGCCACTGGGAACCTCCATAAAGTCTCTGAGGCTATAAATGAGCTTGAGAAATTGCAGCCCAAAGGGAAGCTTTTATCAGAAAGTTCTGAAAGTGAGAACAAGAGGGTTTGAATGAAGATGACTTCTCAGCTTTAATGACTATATATGGCACTACAATCTTAAGACTTTAATGAGTTTTTATTTTGTTTTTTAAATGAATTTATCACTAGTGGAAGGTGTCTGACTGAAAACCTGGAGACTGAAGTCCTTCATGTAGCATTGATTAGGTACTGCGTGTGCAGCAGTGAAGAACTTTTACTACACACTGCCCATGGTAAATGTGGCTCAATCCTGACCTGGAACGAAAGAGGGCAGTTTGTGCTTCATGGCTGATTCAAGTCCTTGATCTCTGTACTGAGGTCCGCAACAATGGTGCCACTTACAAAGGTGTCTTCATGGTGTGGAACTAGAATGGAACTCTCATCCACCCCCTCCCCCCTGGGAATTGCAGGGTCAAATTGGGATATGCAAATCAAGCTGTTTTTTTTTGTTTTTTGTTTTTGTTTTTTGTACTGTCCAGCACCACCCCCAACAGAGATTGTGCTTGGGTCTCAAGAGAATAACTTTTTTGTTGATATGCAAGTCAGAAGAGAATCCAACTAATTCTTTCACCATCATAAAGGCTCTGCACAGCTGGTGACAGTAAAGTGACTGATGCTACAATAGCATATGGGTGATCTGCAACTCGTAGCAGCAAATATCTCCAATGGCCAGTAACGGGACACTAGATAGGGAGGGCTCTGAGTCACTACAGAGAAATATTTCCCAGTTGTCTGTTTCACCCACATGCTGAGGGTCTAACTGATCACCATCTTTGGGGTTGGGAAGGAATTTCCCCCTGGGTCAGATTGGTAGAGACCATGGGTTTTTTTTGCCTTCCTCTGCAGCATGGGGCACGAGTCGCTTGCAGGTTTAAACTAGTGTAAATGATGGATTCTCTCTAACTTGAAGTGTTTAAATCATGTTTTGAGGACTTCAGTAACTCAGCCAGAGTTTATGGGCCTATTATAGGAGTGGGTGGGTGAGGTTCTGTGCCCTGCAATGTGCAGGAGGTCAGACCAGATGATCATGATAGTCCCTTCTGACCTTAAAGTCTATGAGTCTATGATTTCACAAGTAAACTGGCCAGATATAAATCTAAGGTCCCTGGGGATAGAAGTACATATTTTTGAAGATGATAGGCCAATTTCTGCTCTCTGATGTGTGTACAGAGCTGCCGTTAAAGCTGCATGCATGTAAGTGTAACCCTTCTGCCCCTCTGAGTTGGCAGCAACAAGGGCCGGGTTCAGTATCTAGGGGTTCCGTTTCAATAACGCAATGCAAAACCGGCTCGAGCCCCCACCCAGTGACCTGGGACAATTACATACCACCCCCCGGGCGCCTCTAGGAGGCAATACTTCCCCTCTTGCAAGCACGGAGTCTGAGTGTAGCAAAAGCCTTTTAATAAAGGAGGGAAACAATGTGGCATTATGTTGGGAAAACACCACAAACAGGATTCATAACACAAACCATGAGCAAAAGACCCACCTCCAAGTAAGTTTGGCAATGTCCTTTTCCCCTCAGGGTCTTAAGTCCAATCACCCCAAAGTCCAACAGCCCAAAAGTCTCTGTCCCTGGTCAGTGCTGCCCCAGAGTTCAAAAGTTTTTCTGCAGAGTTTTACCCCCCCAGCCTGGGTGGAAATGCAGGGGGCACACAGGTATTAAGGGGCACCTTACGTGGTCCGAGGCCGACTGCCTCGCCTCTCCGTGGAGTTCTGCTGCAGCCTTCACCACGGAACGGCTCTGCTGTACCAGCCGTTCCATTCCTCCAGCTGTTCCGTGGGCTGCTCCAACCGTCCCACAAACTGTTCCGCTCTGCCAGCCGCTTAGCAATATATCTTCAGGCTCCCCCACTAGTTAACACAGCACTCAGTGATCTCAGCTCAGTAATTTTAGCTCTTTTAGTGTTTTCAGCTTGTAGTAGGGGAGCCCCAGTGCTGGTGCACCATTAGCCCAAAGTGAATTCAATTCAGCAGCCTCTAGCTAAACTCCTAATGGAATCAAAATTAGCTTTGTTATTCAACAGTGGGGAGAGGAGGCAGTGTAATTGGTGTTCCGGGCCCATACCATCAGGTACACATACCTGTCCCCCACCTTTCTCAATTCACTGGGTTTTGGAACCCATGTCCCTTGTCTAGTGAGTGCTACTTAGGTGATGGTGAGACCCTCTGTCATAAAACAGTTTCATTGTCCTTGATTCACATAATCAGGGTAACAACACTTTATTCCTCCTGCCCCAATATCAGAGAAACTGGGGATCCCACACCTGCGAAAGTGACCATTTTGGGCTGCCATGGGCTCATGCTAGGCGGGGTGGGTGTGCCTATGCAAACAAGATCAGCCCCTGAAGTTCTTTTCCACACTTGCCATAATTCACCACCAGATGTCAGGGTAGAGCTCATCCTGACTCTGCTTACATAAGGATGGATTTGATCCCTAGTATTCAGTGCATAACCATTAACGATATTACATGTGCTCTGATACCTAGGCACTACAGTGTGAGTTAAGTGCAGAGTAGCAATAACAGTGCGCTGTGTTCTGGATAATTGAAAGATAAAGTTCTAAATGCCTTGTAACAGTGCTCTATTACATATATATATTAATGCTTAGTAGTTAAACATGGTCACAGAAAACACTATATATGCACAAAAGAGTCAAGTTGCAGCTGCTGTGTGCACCATGATTGTATATTTCCTGGCCCCTCTGGATGCGGAAATATGCCATACCATTGCATTAATATAGTTTTTATCATCTAAAATAAGCTGCCATCTATCAAAAGTTTGAGGTTTTTGAGGAATTCCATTTGAAAATTCAGCTTACCTAATCTGATTTGTATATGAGATCTTACTGTTGTGGTATGGTATGAAACCACAGACACCACATGCAAAGGGGGGGTGTAATGTTTTTTGTTGTACTGACAGATTTTCAGAATGATGGCTCTACAAAGTTATAATTATTGCTTTTACTCACTGTGTTTAATAACTTATGAGGATATGTATCTTGAATATTGAACAGAATTTATTATGGCTGATAATGATCTATAGTTTTAGTACACTGGTGGCAACTTTCTACAGATTTCAGTATGTTAATTCAAACTGGTTCTGACAGGCTAGTCTCTGTGTTTGGAGTGTCATTCAACAGACTCTGGGTATGCACTTTAAGTTCATTCTGGTTTTAGAGATACTAGTAATTCTGGCAGTGTTCTGCATGTTAGGTATAGGAAATATTGCTGGAAACCATAATATGGCTAAAGCAGGAAAGGACTTTTTAAGTGTGTCCATTGTAAATTTATATGGAATTGTTTTTAAAACTGATTTTTTTTGTTTTTGTGCCAGAATAAGTATGTGAAAAGAAATATCAGAATTTTCCTGAATTTCAGGAAAACATGATGATTCTCCGTTTGGTATTGTGAGGTATCTCTGTATCTGGTAAAAGGCTCAGACAGAAATTGCTATTGAACTGGAAGAGGGGCAAGTTGTGATCACAGAGGTAAATTCTGTTAATTCAATGAGGTGTCAGATCATGGATTTACAAAATTGGGCACCTGCTCAGAATATAACTATGTCTATTTATACACCAGTGCGAGAAAGTTAAGATATAAACTTGGTAAATTAGAATGCCTGGCACTCAACCCTATGCTGCTGCAGCTTCCTTCTGTTTTTATCCATGCTAGATAGATTAAAGCTAGCATGCATTTGTCTACCTGAGCTGCAGTCACACGCTTTGGATTTCAGTATAGACAGACCTTTAGAGAGGAAATGTGGTATCTCATAATTAGGGCCCTACCAAATTCAGGGTCCATTTTAGTTAGTTTCACAACCAGGTGCTTTTAAAATTAGTCCATTTCATGTTTTCAGATGTTTATATCTGAAATTTCATGGTGGTGTAACTGTGGGAGTCCCGACCCAAAAGGTAAGGGTGGGAAGGTCACAAGGCTATTTAGGGGGGTCATGGGATGCCACTCTTACTTCTGCCCTGCTGCTGGCAGTGGCACTGCCTTCAGAGCTGGGTAGCTAGAGAGGAAGGCTGCTGGCTGGGTGCCCGGCTGTAAAGCCAGTGCCACTGCCAGCAGAAGCAGAGAAGTGAGGGTCACAGGGTTCGAGGGGTGGGTTACCATAGGTCCCATTTTCCTGGCAGTCTCCTGCCCCATTGGGGGGATGACAGCTGGAGCCCCCTGCCTTCCCGTGTCGGGGGAGGCGACTGCTTGAGCCGTGGAGCTTCCTGCAGCTGGAGGAGATCCCAGAGGTGGGTGTGACCTGCCCCAAGGGCAGCCCCTGCAGGGAAAGAGGAAGTCATCTCCCTCCCCATCCCCAGAGGACTAGCAGCTGGAGCCCTGTGCAGGGTTATAGATTAGATTTCACGGTCCGTGACACGTTTTCCATGGCTGTGAATTTGTTAGGGCCCTACTCATAATACAAGGACAAAGGGAAGTGAGCAAAACTGAAAGGAGCAATGTTGCACATTATTAAGGACAGAAGGGTTATGATCATCTAGTCTGACCTCCTGTATAATACAGGCTATGGAATTACATCAGACCATTCCTGCATCAATCCCAATAACTGGATGAGCTAGAGCATCTTTTATAAGCATACATCCAATCTAGATTTAAAGACTTCAAGTGATGTAGAATCCACCATATCCGTAGGTAAATATTCCAATGGTTAGTTACCCTCACTGTTTTTAAAAAAAGTGTCTTATTTTTAGTCTGAATTTTTCTGGGTTCAGCTTCTGGCCACTGGATCTTGTTCTGCCTTTGTCTGTTAGATTAAAGACCCCTCTATTGTCAGATATTTTCTCTCCATGTAGGTTCTTCTTGATAATGATTAAGTCCCCTCTTCCACTTCTCTTGGATAAACGAAATAGATTGAGCTTCTTTACTCTATTACTGTAAGGCAGATTTTTCTAGACCTTCAATCGTTCCTAAACCTGATGAAAGGAAATACTTTTTCACATATGCTGCACAATTAGCCTCTGGAAATTCTTACCACAAATTATTGAGGTCAAAAGCTTAGCAGGATTCAGGAAAGGTTTGGACATCTATACAGACTAGACCACAAGACTATTTAGTTATAGTAGTAAATATTTAAAAGAAGTGTACTGAAAGGGTTATATAAACCTTCATGCTTCAGAGCATAAACCAGCTTCAACCAAAGGAACTTTCCCTTGTGGACAAGTTATCACATAACTGCATTTGCAGAATTTCTTGTATCTTCTGCTGAAAGATGTGGTGCTAGCTACTGTCAGAGGATGCTGGGCTGGGTGGACCTGGCCTCATTTGGTCTGGCAGGTCCTGTGGCAGCACATGATCCCTACATGCTTTCAGCAGAGAGCTTGGAACTTTCTGAAACGCAGCGCTCATTAGAGCAAGGTTATATGAAGAGCTACTTTCTTGCCACTCCAACCCATTTTTTTCATTAGCAGCTTAAAAACGACTCTGAGTCCCCCAAGATTAATTTATTTTTCTTGATATTGTTTCCCTCTTTCAACCTGATGTTGGGCTTTAGTAGTAATGGCAGGCATTACATATAAAATACACTACCATAAGCCTCCTTTATAGTGTGTTAAAAAAGGAGGCTTATGGTAGTGTATTTTATATGTAATGCCTGCCATTGTGCCATCTTATGGGATTCAACTTGTTCTGTGGCCCTGTGTGTTGTGGGTCTGTTACCTCCCCAAGAAGGTGTTAGCCCAGAAGGCAGAGTTTAAATACCAGGTCTTCTATGGCAGCAAAATGTCTATTTTTGGCAAATGTGTGCCCTGTTCCTGATGCCTGTTGGAGGGGCTCTTCTAAGTCCTGTTTAATCTGTGTACCCTTCTGCCCAAGAGCCCAGGAAAACTGTCTTTAGGCTTTCATGATGAAGGAATTGCTTTGACCCTTTACAATGGTACCAATGTTAGGTCCATTCCAATCAAGTACTCCGACTTGGTTGAAGACCCTGATGTCCTTCACGTCGCTATGTCCTAAGATCTCTTTGACGTGACTTTTGATTGATGAGAGGTCAGATCTGAATCCTAGTTCCAGAAAGCCTAAGGATTCGGTGCCATAATACATCAGGATGGAGGAGAGTCCAGAACTGAATAAAGGGAAGGAAGCAGCAGCGACATGATTTAGAGTGAGAGAAATGCATTTGGAGCTGTTTCTTTTTTAAAAACTTCCGCACAGACCTGTGTGTTGTGCCAGAGGATTGCCACCAGAAGTGAGTTTTGAAAAAGGAATACCAGAATCATGTTAAGTTTCAAGGAGACAGGATAATTAATCATCAATTTAAAATATTTGTCAATCCCTAAGTGCATGATAATAGTAATATTAGAACAAGGGAAGAAAAGCAACTAACATTCTTATGTCATGTGGACAGAAATATTAATGAAATGTGAAAGATTGTATGACAAATGTGCACTAGTATCTTGTCTGACAGCTGCAGTTATTACAGTAACAAAGGGATCAGCATTGAATAGAGGGAATTGCTTTTTATTGTTCCCCTGACTAACTTGGGAAGATTCTTCCTCATATAATTGATGATGATATCATCAAAACAGCTGGGGCAAGTTTCTGGCAGCATCAGTAAAGAGCTAGTTATGATTTACAGCAAAGATTTAATATACCTAATGGCATTTTCTGCATTAAGGGAAGAGATCAGAAGCTATACATTGTGTATAGCTCTAACAGGTATGTGTGTAAATGTGTTAATAACTTTTTAATGCTTTACAAATATTTTAGGTGAATTCTGTTATGGGGTAAAAGTATTAGACCCTGAAACACCTTGGGAAGTGAAGCCCTCTGACTTTAAACCAGGCAGCAACAGTGGAAACTTGCGCATGCCACCTGGCTAACACTGCTGACATAGTGAGACCATTTTATGAGTAAGAAGGTTGTTCACTCCGCAGGGTCATTCAGCCTTGGTTTCTAGGACACCGTCACAAATAGGGCCGATTCAGCAAGTGGCAGTTGTGTGTGCACCTGTCTGTTGGGAATTGGGTCATGACCACCAATTCACTTCATGTAAGCCGCCAAGGAGCCTTCAGATAGTACCAGCTTTCAGTCATTAACGACCTGGTCTGTTTATATTTATTTGTATCTGTTTATCTAATTTTGTCTGTTTCAGATTCATTCTTACACTAGTGGCTGTCATATGGATCAGACCATCGGTCATTTCTCTGTCACAGAAACCGATCTCATTAGACAACCAGATAGCTACAAACAGGTAATGCTGTGGTACTCGATCATGTTTTGTACTCTGATGCTCAACAGTCCTTATACACATACTGGTCTACATTCCACAGAAAATGAGGCAGTTTCTAACATATTTTCATCTTTAACTGCCATGCTGGGTTGCCCATTTTTAGATGCTGAGCTTCCAGCATCAGACAGCTCTGGGAATTCCTCTTGTTCTAAGTTTTATAGGCATTCTGAGATAGTGGAAATTAAGCATGGAAGTCTTTCCCTACGCAACTGATCAGCTGCCTGTACCCGAACAAATGAGGACAAGGCAGGACAAAAATTATAATGAAAATCTCCAGATCACTTTATTAACAAATATGGGAGCAGGTGACTACAGATGTTTTCTGTTTGTGACTTCTGTGTTTCTAGGACATTTGTGGGCCCGGGGGAGTCCCGTCTATAATAAATGGGGGCTTTGGTTTTGTTACTCATTGCTGTAACTGGTTCAGAACGACAATAAATATGTTCTAAGGATAATCTGATATGAAGCTTTTAACACCTTGTATGTCCCTTTCATTATCCTATCACAAACTTGCATACGTAGGAAGTCCTGGTGAAGGCTGATGCTCTGTACTTTCAAGGGACCTAAAATTTGTCCTGTCTCTGCAAAGTCTGTGTAATTCTTTGTGTCTCTTCTTCCTCCTCAAAACAAAGGTTTCAGTGTAACTGCAAAAAGCTAGCTGCCTAGTACTTTTGAGCAGCTCTTCAGTAACAAACTAGTGTGCAGTTGCCAGGGCAGAACCGTTTCAAATATCAAGTTTCCAACTGGCTGTTATAAGCAGTGAGCAAAATAATGCCCTATGAAAATTAACAGAAATACCTTTTGTCACACTGTCTGGAGTGGCTCACGACCGTGAGTGCCTACCTCAGGACAGACTGTCCAAAGAAGGGCAGACATCCCAAACTGGTGACATGTTCTATAATTAGATTTCACCAAGCCAGTATCAAATGTGAACTACTGGGTCACTGTAACAGTCTTACCATGGAATCATAGACAGTCCCCTTTCACAATCCAGTCTGTCTTGCCACCCAGGCAAGCTGGACTATGTGATAAATGGTCACTTACACCAACAAACACAAATATTCCAGGCTACACCCAGTCCCAAGAGACCAGTCACTCACCCAGGTCGATTTACATCCTAGATCTCACACCAAAGACAATGCTTGTAGCCAATTCTGTAGTAAACTAACTAAAGGCTTATTATCTAGGAAAAAGAAATGAGAGTTTTTAGAGATTAAAGCAGGTAAAATATATGTACATGTGAGTACCAGTTTTTAATTGCAAATGGTGGCAGAGATGTAGTAATCTGCTAGTTTCCCAAAAGTGTCTCAGGGCTACCCAGAATAACTCTCTTGATCTCCATCTTCTTGTTCGGTTATTCTCCTCTGTTAGAATCCAAACAGTCCAGAGATGATGGACTTTTCTTTGTGTCAACAAATTGACAGTTTGGCTACCCACATGGGCTCTTTCTTTGATGGCAGAGAGACCAGAATGCATTTAGAGTCTTTGATCTCTGATCATCACATATAATGACCGCTTGCTTTGAAATGCGCAAGTTTTGGTATTTTTGTGTTAAAGTTTTTCATTTACATTACACAAGGCTTCTTTCTCTTAGGAAGGGTTATTTAGTTACAGGGGTATATACAATGTAGATGTTTTCTATTACATTCTAACAGGATACAGATAAATGAAAACGATGCATGCAAAATCCTATGAAGTTTAAACATCAAATATATTCTTATATATTTAACAATCACTTTGATCAGTACTAATACACAAGTGAATTGGCATGAGCATGAGCTGGAACCTGGTCGGCCAGCATCAAGCCTTTGATTTGCAATATTATTGGTTTTTTTAAAAGATTATTACTTGTGTTCTGTGTCCTTAAAGCATCTGAGTTTCAAATACTAGTGCAGACAGCAAGCAGCACAAGTTAGCCTGTGCATTGCCAAATAGTTTTGGTATGAAGTTTGTGAAATTTGTTTTTCTCTCAAAGTAATGTGACATTTTTATTAATGTCACCTTAAATAACTAGCTTTACGGATCACTAAAAAGAGGCAGCACATCAGTTTGTCATATTGTAATGTACCTCGTTGGTAGATGGTATTATAAATAAATTCCTGTTTTGGGTATCATTCAACGGACAGAAATGTAGAGTGGATCAAAGTGTCAGAAATTAGCTACTATAGAAAGAACATTGGGCTGGTTTTTACTGATGCCAATAATTCATTTTCATCGGAGATTTCCTGTGAGAGAACTTGTTCTGACCGATAATA
This sequence comes from Terrapene triunguis, assembly GCF_002925995.2. NCBI lineage: Eukaryota > Metazoa > Chordata > Testudines > Emydidae > Terrapene > Terrapene triunguis. Next base: position 2,739,706 of record NW_020664561.1, on the reverse strand, counting down.
AAACAAGAGATTTCATTCTGAGAGACAAAATGTGATAGAATACAGATAGCTATGATGTTAAAAAGTGGAAAAGTCATGTAACCCCCTTCATGTTCACTTGTTTAAAATTACCATCTCTTGGGTTTTTGGCTATAAAAGTCTTTTTGTCATAGTTTATACATGGGGGAGGGATAGCTCAGTGGTTGAGCATTGGACTGCTAAACCCAGGGTTGTGAGTTCAATCCTTGAGGGGGCCATTTAGGGAACTGGGGTAAAAATCTGTCTGGGGATTGGTCCTGCTTTGAGCAGGGGGTTGGACTAGATGACCTCCAGAGGTCCCTTCCAATCCTGATATTCTATTCTATGACTTTACCAACCATTATTCTTATGTCGTCTTGAATTTCTGTGCAGGCTTCATAGGAGGAGAATTTTCCATTTGTAATAGAATCTTTGCCACTTTCTCACTAGTCAGGGATTAAGCCATATTCCAATTTGGTTAATTGTGTTCTGTTTACACAAATGTCTCCTGCAATTTAAACTGCGTGTGATATTGTTTTTCACTTCCCATGTCAGTGGTTGGGTAGAGTTTGTGTGATCTGTTAGATTATGTGTTCAGTCCTGAGATGGCAGTACTTCACTGGTTGGTGAAGTTATTCCTGTGTTTTTGGGATTGGAAAGTACTTTATAAATGTCGAATGCTTGGATTTTAGGGGATAACAGTGTGTCCTCACCATTTACCAGGGGATTTACACACCCAATTCCTGTTGGCAGCTGGAAGAGAGTGTAAATACCCTCTGCATCAAGAGACTGCTTTGACTTTCTCTGGCATGTAAATTATTGGGTTAGTTGATTGTGGATATGCCTTGGCAGCAGGGCCGGTGCAACCTATTAGGCGACCTAGGTGGTCGCCTAGGGCACTAGCATTTGGGGGGCGGCATTTTCTTCAGCGGCGACCGCGGCGGCCGGAGTCGGCATTTAGGCGGAGGGAGCTGGGGCAGGGGGGCACAGGGAGGGCCACCTGCAGCAAGTAAGGGGGGGGGGCAGGCACGCAGGGGAACTCCGCGCCCCAGCTCACCTCTGCTCCGCCTCCTCCCCTGAGCACGCCGCCCCGCTCTGCTTCTCTCCCTCCCAGGCTTGCGGCGCCAAACAGCTGATTGGCGCCGCAAGCCTGGGAGGTGGGAGAAATGGAGCAGCGACGGCGTGGTCGGGGAGGAGGCGGAGCAGAGGTGAGCTGGGGTGGGGAGCTGCCGCACGGCTCCCCGGGCCGGGGGGGTGGGGAGCTGCCACGGGGGGGGGACGGGACGCCTCAGGGCGGGGAGGGGAGAGGGCGCAAGGTGGAAGTTTCGCCTAGGACATGAAACATCCTTGCACTGGCCCTGCTTGGCAGCCATTGCTGAGAGCAGCAGATGGGGTCAAGAGTACCTCTGTATGCCCCCCCCCTTGCTGTGTGGTGCATAAGCAGAGATTCCAGCATTCAGCCCTGCTCCTCTCCTTCCTCCTAAAGGTCGAGGGCCCTGCGAGCTGATTGCTGTTGCCAGCCCGTGGTGACAGGTGCCAAGCATTTCACCAAAGAAATGCCAGAGCTTTGCCTAGTGATGAAGACAGCCTGTGTCTGCCCTTGCTCGTGTGTCATCTGTTGAACTCAGAAGCTGATTGGATCAGGGAGTTTATCTTGTTGTCTGTAAAGCTCCTGGCATGCTTCTGGCACAATCTAAGGCTCTAAGCGATAAATAGCAATAAGAGTCTTGGGTGTCTTTTATAGGTTTTTGGGCTAGTGGTTGCTGTTCACTGTCTTGTGACGTCCCAGGTTTGATTCAGGGTTCTGGCCTCTGTCACTGTGGGCGATGATAGTCTTGGAGTGCTGTGGGTCTTCCAAGTAGCAGCATTGTCTCTGAAGGAGTGGTTGTGTTCATTTCCTGCCTATAAGGACACTGGCCGTGATGTGGGATAAACATGATAATCCTTCATACCTGGAAAGACAATGTAAGCCCATTCTTATAACATGTCTAAAAGAAATTTGTCTTAGTTCTACATTACATTGTCACTATCTCTGGTGATTTACTTCGCGCTAATAAAATATATGTTGTCCTTCTGACCTGTTCAATTAACATTCTCATCACAAGTGTGACCACACAGAGATCAATGAACTTTAAGGAAAAGCAACCCATTTACTGCCACCCACTCACCCACCCACACCTTTTCTCTCTCTCTCACTGTTTTATGTGTAGAACTCAATCTTGTTTTGTTCTGCTTTGAAAGATTAAAGGCTGCAAGCAGAACTGAGGTCACTGGTAAAATGCTGGTGGCACTAGAGAGATCAGTGTAATTGTTAAAGTAATAAGTAAAGCAATCTACTGTGTGCAAGATCAAATACAGCAAATAAATAATGGCAAGGAACTGACAAATGAACCTTAACAGAAACTCATTAACACTTAGATGTGAATAGCTTGTCATTTGGTTTCAGAATTTTGTTATGAAAATATTTATACTCATCACATGTTGACCAAAAAATTTCTCTATTTTAAGTGTATTTTCCTTAAAGCTTTTTTGCGTGTGAAGTTAGTACAGAATAAGCTTGGGTGTGGATTTAAAGAGCAGTGGCTGTTTAACATTGACTCCTTGGGTGGATGCTCATTCTGCACTGAGGGCTTGTCTACACTGGCACGCTAAATCAGTGCCACTGAAGTCAATAGCAGCATGTTCTCCTGTTGACTTCAGTACTCCACCTCCCCGAGAGGCGGAAGATGCTCTCCCACCGACATAGTGCAGTGTAGATACCAAGTTAGGTTGATATAAGCTATGTCGCTGGGGGGATGGGGGTGATTTTTCACACCTCTGAATGACATAACTTACATTGTCTAGAGCGGCAGTGTAGACCAGGCCTAAGAGTGCCATTGTGAGGTTTAGCTTAGTCCACTTTAAAGTCCAGTTTTGTGATGGGGTCTACAGGCCCCACACTAAACCAGGGCATGGCATAGAGCAATACTGGGCTAGGGAGGCTCTGCCCCTCAACAGGTGCAAGGCATGCTCTCAGTGGAGGAACAGTTTCAAAGGACACTCATAGTGCAGGAAAGTGGGGAATGAGCTGCATGTGGCAACAGGAAGCAAGGCTAATGCTGAGAGCTGTGCCAGGAGTGGTAACAGCTTTGTGAAGACTGCTCTAACGGCAGGGACTTGCATTTCCTCCCCTTCTTTGGGAATTGAAAGCCCTAAAATAGATTGACTGAACAGGACACTAAGGGGATGTCTGCACAGCAATTAAATACCCGTGGCTGGTATTTGGGGGTTGGACTAGATGACCTCCTGAGGTCCCTTCCAACCCTGATATTCTATGATTCATGTCAGCTGACTTGGGTTTGTGGGGCTTGGGTTGCAGGACTGTATAACTGAGTAAGTGATTGACTTCAGACTGAAGCATGAGCCCTGGGACCCCACAAAAGGGGAGGGTCCCAGAGCCCAGGCTCCAGCCTGAGCCCGAATGTGTACACTGCAATTTCACAGTCTTGCAGCCCAAGTCCTGCAAGCCTGAGTCAGCTGATATGGGCCAGCTGCAGATGTTTAATTGCGGTGTAGACATACCCCAAAAGACTGAGGAGAGTCTGCTAAATCAGTGACCATGCCCCAAACTAAGGAGCTCCAGACTGGTAGGAAGTGACTCGGGGGAAACATAATTTGGGGTAGTTCAGTAACTGGGTTGGACACTTTGATAAACTCGTAAGGCACTGGGTTAGGACCTGGTAGAGTGGTGGGCCCAGGTCCCCCTATCTTGTCCCGCCTCTCTCTCTCTCTCTCACCCCCACCCCCCACTCCTTTGCAGTCACTGAACTCTGGGGAAGCAATGAGAGCATAAGGGGGTGATTGAGGCTCCAACTGGGGCCCCCCTCTGGAATGACTAGGCCAGCATAAACCATAAGAATCATAGAAGATTAGGATTGGAAGAGACCTCAGGAGATCCTCTAGTCCAGCCCCCTGCTCAAAGCAGGACCAACCCCAACTAAATCATCCCAGCCAGGGCTTTGTCAAGCCAGGCCTTAAAAACCTCTAAGGATAGAGATTCCATCACCTCCCTAGGTAACCCATTCCAGTGCTTCACCACCCTGCTAGTGAAATAGTGTTTCCTAATTTCCAACTTAGACTTCCCGTACTGCAACTTGAGACCATTGCTTCTTGTTCTGTCATCTGCCCCCACTGAGAACAGCCTAGCTCCATCCTCCTTGGAACCCCCCTTCGGGTAGTTGAAGGCTGCTATCAAATCCTCCCCTCACTCTTCTCTTCTGCAGACTAAATAAGCCCAGTAGTTCCCTCAGCCTCTCCTCGTAAGTCATGTGCCCCAACCCCTTGATCATTTTCGTTGCCCTCGGCTGAACTCTCTCCAATTTATCCACATCCTTTCTGTAGTGTGGGCCCCAAAACTGGATGCAGTACTCCAGATGTGGCCTCACCAGTGCCGACTAGAGGGGAATAATCACTTCCCTCGATCTGCTGGCAGTGTTCCTATTAATGCAGCCCAATGTGCCATTAGCCTTCTCATGTCCAGCTTCTCATCCACTGTAATCCCCAGGTCCTTTTCTGCAGAACTGCCACTTAGCCAGTCGGTCCCCAGCCTGTAGCAGTGCATGGGATTCTTCTGTCCTAAGTGCAGGACTGCACTTGTCCTTGTTGAACTTCATCAGATTTCTTTTGGCCCAATCCTCCAATTTGTCTAGGTCACTCTGGACTTTATCCCTACCCTCCAGCGTGTCTACCTCTCCCCCAAGCTTAGTGTCATCCGCGAACTTGCTGAGGGTGCAGTCCATCCCATCGTCCAGATCATTAATGAAGATGTTGAACAAAACCGGCCCCAGGACCAACCCCTGGGGCAGTCCGCTTGACATCGAACCGTTGATTGCTACCCGTTGAGCCCAACGATCTAGCCAGCTTTCTATCCAGTTTATAGTCTATTAATCCAATCCATACTTTTTTAACTTGCTGGCAAGAATATTGTGGGAGACAGTATCAAAAGCTTTGCTAAAGTCAAGATATATCACATCCACTACTTTCCCCATATCCACAGAACCAGTTATCTCATCCTAGAAGGCGATCAGGCATGACTTGCCCTTGGTGAATCCATGTTGACTGTTCCTGATCACCTTCCTCTCCTCCAAGTGCTTCAAAATGGATTCCTTGAGGAGCTGCTCCATGATTTTTCCAGGGACTGAGGTGAGGCTGACCGGTCTGTAGTTCCCCAAATTCTCCTTCCCTTCTTCCCTACTAGGCCAGCAGCCTTTCCTGCTACAAGTAGCTTTTTCACTTCAGATCTACACCTGACCTTATTCTGCATTAACTTCCTATGTAAACAAATCCTTAATTTAAGGAACCTCTGATGTAAGTATTTAACTTCCAGATCTTGATGGCAAATGAATGAACCTATCTGATTTCATGTAGGTTCTACACATAAACAAATCTGTGCCCATGAACAATCCAATGTCATGGCATGAGTGCACATCTTTCTTTGTAGGAAGAACTCTAAGAAGTTGAGATTTTTTTTTTTTTAATAGTGCAGTGGAGTACGTACAAATATCTAATCTCATAGGGTGTGATTTTTGGGAGGGCTCAGCTGTCCCAATTCTTGTTAAGTCAATCCTTACAGATCACTCACATGTTATAGTAAGCAGCATATGTGCATTGTGCATAGGGTCTACGTAAGTCAGGTGGGATTTTGTAATTCTCATCAAAACTGGGAAGTTAAAAGGGATTGAATAATAAGCAAGTTTTAGGATAAGTCTATTCTGGTTCCTAGATCTCCTGACCACTTCCACTGAAAAAAGCAGGTGTCCCAGGTAGCTGTTACAGATTGGTTGTTTACAGTGGTTTTTTCTTTTTCTTTCTGTGAATGAGTTACCTGTGGATTGATTTTTTGCAATTGAGTAAAGAGCTTCTGTTTCAGCTGGACAGCATACCTTCAGATTGTTGTTAGGAATGGTTTTGCTTTGTACGGTTTCCAGCAATGATAGATTGAGCCCTTTCTAACGGTTGAGCTGTGAGATATCTGAGGCACGTTTTCACAGTCATGTGTGTGTGCACAGGGCTGTCTGTAGGCATATTCACTTGTGTATATAATATGATGTGTATTTTTCAAAGCTCCTTAACTGTACACAGGCAGGTTGAAAATTTGACTGAGCACATGCAAAGGCTCCATGCACACATTTTGTGTATAGATTTTGTGCACTTGCTACTATCATGTAAAAGCACCACCTCCTGGAAGCGATGCCAAGACAATGCAGCTAAAGCAAGGCCACTAATCTAATCTGTCTTGGTTCTTATAGTGGCACTCCTCATCATAGTATTGGACTGTCGCCAGAAATGGATTCTAAGCCACTGGCTACCTGAAGGCTTGTCTACATGAACAGTTAGGTCACGGCAAGATTGGGGGGAGGGATAGCTCAGTGGTTTGAGCATTGGCCTGCTAAACCCAGGGTTGAGAGTTCAATCCTTGAGGGGGCCACTTAGGGATCTGGGGTAAAAATCTGTCTGGGGATTGGTCCTGCTTTGAGCAGGGGGTTGGACTAGATGACCTGCTGAGGTCCCTTCCAACCCTAATCTTCTATGATTCTAAGATGGGGTGTGAATTCACCCCACATTAGCCTGCTGCAGACTGTCTGTGTGGACCCTGCTGATGCACATTAACCATCTGTCCTGTTTAGTTTGATTAGTCCTGATTCAAGCTCAGGATCCACGTGAGCAGTTAGTCTGTGGCAAGCTAATGAGGAATAGATTAACATCCCAGTTTGCCAAAAATGAAATGTTTGTGTAGACAAGCCCTCAGATGCGAATGGATTGTTTGTGTAGACAAGCCCTCAGATTGCGAATGGAATAGGCAAATGGAATAATTACAGTTTTACCCACATGCTATCTTGGAACTGGGTGGGTGTGACATTAATGAAATGTTCCCACTGGCCAAAGGACATTGTAAGCTGCAGCTAGGTATTAAAAAAAAAAAAAAGGGGTGACAGGAAGAAACTGACCAGAGCAAACCCTCTTGACACTTGCTGGTAGCCCAGTCCTTGATCGCTTAAGTGACTTGCCACAAGGACATGCTCTGGCCCACAGGGCTGCCTGTGACCTTCACCATAGGTCTGTGGAACACACAGACTTATCAAGGAACCGTCAAGTTAATATACGGCACTGGCCTTTCAATTTGATTAGATGCACTTGAACCAACAGACACATCTCTGAAGGTGAAGGGATGCCAATGGGAAATGTCATGTCCATTCTGTAATCCCAGCCAAGATATTTCAGTAGTCAAATTTAGTTCATGAGTTTTATGCTGTGTGTAAGATAGACCAAGAGACTTATTTTCCCCTGAATTATGATGATTCTGGGGCAAGTTCTCTGTTGCTGAAAGAAGATACTTGTATAGTGCACTGTCACCATCCAGGTGGTGTCTGGAATACTTTGGCAGCCATTGTATGAAGGACATACTTTGCTAGTTATCTTTTAGATGCAGGGCCAAATCTTCAGCTGGTGTAAATTGGCATAGATCCTTTTTCTTCAGTGGCGCTACACCAATTAACGCTAACTGAGGACCTGGCCCTCATTATTCTTCTACTCTTCTTTGAGTGCTCGCTCATATTGATTCCAATTAGGTGTGTGAGCACTGTGTGCACAGTCGCTGGAAGCAACTAGCAACATCCATTGGGTCAGCAGTGAAGCCGCGCCTTCATGGTGCCGCATACAGGGCCCTGCTGACCCACCGCCTCTCTAGTTCCTTCTTACCATCAGTGTCGGTTGTTGGAACGCTCCCTCTCTCGCTTGTCGAGTGATCCCATAGTAGCTTTCGCTTATTTTTTCTTGTAAATAGTTTAGATAGTTGTAGTGTAGATAGATATGTCTTAGTGGTTATAGGGGGTTCTTCTCCCCGTTTTTCCTTTCCCTTCCCCTGGGGCTGGGGCATGTCTCGGTCCCATGGATTTAAACCATGTGAGGTCTGCCAAAAACTAATGCCCAAAGGCGACTCACACACAACCTGTCTAAAGTGTCTGGGTGAGTCCCACCAAACAGACAGGTGTAAGATCTGCAGGAGTTTTCATCCCTGCACTAAAAAGGAAAGGGACCATAGATTAAAGCTCCTGTTGATAGAGGTAGCCCTGCGACCGCAATCGGAGTCGAGCCAAGGGATCCGGCACCGGGCTCCTCCGAGTCAGTACACAGCACACTGCCTTCGATTAGGATTAGGGAGTCCCGACTCTTGGGCTACAGACCCTCTGTGATAAATGAGAGGGGGGAAAGCTCCTTTTTGTGGACACCCAGCCAGCCAGGTGGCTATGGAATCCCTCTTGGTGGTTGTTCTCTACTTGCTTTACCTGTAAAGGGTTAACAAGCCCCCAGGTAAAAGGAAAGGAGTGGGCACCTGACCAAAAGAGCCAATGGGAGAGCTAGAACTTTTTTAAATTGAGAAAAAGCTTCCCCTTTGTCTGTGTGTTGTTGTTCTCTGGAAAAGAGGGGAACAGGGAGCAGTTATGCTGTGAGAAGCTGAAAGCCAGGTATAAAAAACCATCAAATCATACCTAAAGATTGCTTATCTGAAACCCCAAATATGTAAGTAAATTAGGGAATGTCTAGGAAGATGCGATTAGGTTTATTTCTGTTTATTTCTTATTGGCTTGTGGACTCCTCTGTGCTAACCCCAGATGCTTTTGTTTTTCTTGTAACCTTTAAGCTGAACCTCAAGAGAGCTATCTTGATGCTTAATTTTTTTAATTGTTCTTTTAAGATCTAGCAAAAAGCCTAAGTTCCTAATGTATTTCCGTTTTTGGGGGGGTTTAATAAAATTTGCCTTTTTTAAGAACAGGATTGGATTTTTGTGTCCCTAAGAGGTTTGTGCATATGTTGTTTAATTAGCTGGTGGCAATAGCTGATTTCCTTTGTTTCTTTCTCAGCTCTTCCCTGGAGGGGGGGGATGAAAGGGCTTGAGGGTACCCTACAAGAAGGATTTCCCAAGCGAGCCTTCCTGGGTCCCAAGGGTGTGTTTTTTTTTTTTTTTTTTTTGTTGTTTTTTTTTGGTTCCTTTGGTTGTGTTTTTTTTTTTTTTTTTTTTTGCGCTTGAGTGGTGGCAGCATCTACCCATCCAAGGTCAGAGAGAAACTGTGGCCTTGGGAGTTTAATACCAGCCTGGAGTGGCCAGTATTAATTTTTAGAATCCTTGTGGGCCCCCACCTTCTGCACTCGAAGAGCCAGAGTGGGGAATCAGCCTTGACACCCTCGGCACCAGCACTCCCCAGCATTGAAGACAGCACCGCGCACCAAGTCTCGGCACCGCTCCCAGTCACCTGTGCCTCATAAGAGGCACAGGAAGACTGACAGGGGGTGCTCCCCCTCTCGAGCGCCGGAGTGTGAGACAGCTCTGGGAGTGCGACCCATGCTGGGCCACTCCTCTCCAGCGGTGCAACAAATGGCACCGTCGACTCTGGGTCCACAATCGGACCTGTCGAGTCCGGCGCCAGTGGAAGAGGGACAGGAGGATCCTCTGGACCTTCCATCTACCCCAGAGACTTTCGAGGCGGCCCGGGACCTTATAGCCCTGATGGACCCACATTCGCCAGTGCCCGAGAGACCATCGGCCCTGAAGCCCCCAGCACCACACAGGTAAACTCTTGATGTCATGGCACCGCTCACCATCTCCACCGGCCCCAGCACCGACTGGCACCGTGCCGCCTTGGTTGTCGCTGTCCAATTCCTCGGTGTGCGACTCTGACACGGACTTATATGTATCAAGGAGGAGTGGGCGCAGAGGACGGGCACACCCAGACCTTTCCTCCAGTACCATGGCTGCGGTGGCAGATGCACTACAAGCACCGACACAATGGCCCTTCTGGACCCCGTGGGCATACCACCCGTCCGAGGAGTCAGTCTGGCCAATCCTTCTTCGTTGCATCTGAGGGCCAAGCGAGGCCCCAGAGCAGGGTTCCTTCCTGTGCCTCGGCAACCGTTGTCAGCTCTGGCGCCGCGGACAGCACCGCAGTTCACGGCACCGCGGATGGCACCTACTCGGGTGTGGCAGCCCATGAATAATATGAGGAGCCGGACTTACAGGAGGGGACACCACTGGCCTGGGCATCCTTGTCATCCTGGCCTGATGAGGCAGTGGCGGGAACTTATTCAGGACCTCCTCCACAGGACAGCAGGGCCCATCTTGAGCTGCTAAGATGGGTGGCACAGAATCTGGGTATCCAGATGGAGGAGGTCACTGAGATTTCAGACCTAATGGTGGACATTCTGTCACCGGCGGGTCCCTCTAGGGTGGCTCTTCCTTTAATTAAGACCATCCAGGAAAACATGAAGACCCTCTGGCGAACTCCGGCTTCCCTGACCCCTACAGCAAAAGGGGTTGAGAGGAAGAATTTTGTCCCCTCTAAGGAGTATGAATACCTCTTCACTCAGCCCCCGCCGGACTCTTTGGTAGTGGCAGTGGTCCATGAGTGGGAGAGGCAGGGGAGCAAGAGCCTACCCTGCGGGCTAAGGACTCAAAGAAACTGGACCTCTTCGGGAGGAAGATTTACTCCATCGGAGGGCTCCAACTTCGCATCGCTAACCTGCAGGCTATCCTTAGTTGATACAGTTTTAAGTCGTGGGACATGGTATCCAAGTTTACTGAGCTGGTTCCTCCAGATTTGAAATTGGAGTTCTCTGCCCTTGTAGATGAGGGCAAGGCTGTGGCCAGGACATCATTATAAGTGGCGCTGGACTCTGCAGATGCAGCAACTCGTGCCATGTCATCAGGCAAAGTAATGCATTGCTGTTCCTGGCTACAGGCCTTGGACCTGCCTTGGGAGATGCAACAGACAATAAAAGACCCCCTTTTGAGGGGGCCATGTTAGACTCATAGACTTTAAGGTCAGAAGGGACCATTATGGTCATCTAGTCTGACCTCCCGCATGATGCAGGCCACAAAAGCTGACCCACCCAATTTCCCTTATCTCAGCTGTTGAAGTCTCCAGATCGTGATTTAAAGACTTCAAGTCGCAGAGAATCCTCCAGCTTGCGACCCCTGCCCTATGCTGCGGAGGAAGGCAAAAAACCTCCAGGGCCTCTGCCAATCTACCCTGGAGGAAAATTTCTTCCCGACCCCAAATATGGCGATCAGTAGAACCCCGAGCATACAGGCAAGATTCTCCAGCCGGACCCACATTTTACCAGCGATGGCACGTTATTGCCTAATTGACTAAAATCACGTTATCCCATCAAACCATTCCCTCCATAAACTTATCTAGCCTAATCTTGAAGCCAGAGAGGTCTTTCGCCCCCACCGTTTCCCTCGGAAGGCTGTTCCAGAATTTCACCCCTCTGACGGTTAGAAACCTTCGTCTAATTTCAAGCCTAAACTTCCCCACGGCCAGTTTATATCCATTCGTTCTCGTGTCCACATTAGTACTGAGCTGAAATAATTCCTCTCCCTCCCTGGTATTTATCCCTTTGATATATTTAAAGAGAGCAATCATATCCCCCCTCAGCCTTCTTTTGGTTAGGCTAAACAAACCGAGCTCCTCGAGTCTCCTCTCATAGGAAAGGTTTTCCATTCCTCGGCTCAACCTAGTGGCCCTTCTCTGTACCCGTTCCAGTTTGAGTTCATCCTTTTTAAACATGGGAGACCAGAACTGCACGCAGTACTCCAAATGAGGTCTCACCAGCGCCTTGTATAATGGAAGCAGCACCTCCTTGTCCCTACTAGAAATACCTCGCCTAATGCATCCCAAGATCGCATTAGCTTTTTTCACAGCCACGTCACATTGCCGGCTCATAGTCATCCTGCGATCAACCAGGACTCCGAGGTCCTTCTCCTCCTCCGTCACTTCCAACCGATGCGTCCCCAGCTTATAACTAAAATTCTTGTTAGTCATCCCTAAATGCATCACCTTACACTTCTCACTATTCAATCTCATCCTATTATTATTACTCCAATTTACAAGGTCATCCAAGTCTCCCTGCAGAATATCCCGATCCTTCTCCGAATTGGCAATGCCTCCCAACTTTGTGTCATCCGCAAACTTTATCAGCCCACTCCTACATTCGGTTCCGAGGTCAGTAATAAATAGATTAAATAAAATTGGACCCAAAACCGAACCTTGAGGAACCCCACTGGTGACCTCCCTCCAACCTGACAGTTCACCTTTCAGTACTACCCGCTGCAGTCTCCCCTTTAACCAGTTCTTTATCCACTTCTGGATTTTTATATCGATCCCCATCTTTTCTAATTTAACCAGTAATTCCTCATGCGGTACCGTATCAAACGCTTTACTAAAATCGAGGTATATTAGATCCACCGCATTTCCTTTATCTAGAAGGTCTGTTACTTTCTCAAAGAAGGAGATCAGGTTGGTTTGGCGCGATCTGCCTTTCGTAAACCCATGTTGTAATCTGTCCCAATTGCCATTCACCTCAAGGTCCTTAACTACTTTCTCTTTCAAAATTTTTTCCAAGACCTTGCATACTACAGATGTTAAACTAACAGGCCTGTAGTTACCCGGGTCACTTTTTTTCCCCTTCTTGAAAATAGGAACCACATTAGTTATTTTCCAGTCCAACGGTACCACCCCTGAGTTTACAGATTCATTAAAAATTATCGCTAAGGGGCTCGCAATTTCTTGCACCAGTTCCTTCAATATTCTAGGATGAAGATCATCCGGTCCTCCCGATTTAGTCCCGTTTAGCTGGTGAAGTTTGGCTTCCACCTCTAATACTGTAATGTCAATCCCCCCTCCTTTATTCCCCTCTGTCCTGCTCCCTCTATTCCTAAGCCCTTCATTAGCCTTATTAAAGACCGATGCAAAATATTCATTTAGATATTGTGCCATGCCTAAATTATCCTTAATCTCCACTCCATCTACATTCTTCAGCGGTCCCACTTCCTCTTTCTTTGTTTTCTTCCTATTTATATGGCTATAAAACCTCTTACTATTGGATTTAATTCCCCTCGCAAGGTCCAACTCTACACGGCTTTTGGCCTTTCTCACTGCATCCCTACATGCTCTGACCTCAATAAGGTAGGTTTCCTTGCCGATCCCTCCCCTCTTCCATTCTTTGTACGCTTTCTGTTTTTTCTTAATCGCCTGTTTGAGACGCCCGCTCATCCAGCTAGGTCTAAATCTCCTGCCTAGTAACCGTTTTCCCTTTCTCGGGATACAGGCCTCGGACAGCTCGTGCAACTTCAACTTGAAACAATCCCAGGCGTCATCTGCCTTTAGATCCCTAAGTATGTTAGCCCAGTCCACTTCCCTAAGTAGTTGCCTTAATTTATTAAAGTTGGCCTTTTTGAAATCATAAACCTTAGTCACAGTTTTATTTCTGTTAATCCTTCCATTTAGTTTAAACCGAATTAGCTCATGGTCACTCGAGCCAAGGTTGTCCCCTACAACCATTTCCTCAACGAGGTCCTCACCACTCACCAGCACCAAATCTAAAATGGCATCCCCCCTCGTCGGTTCAGTTACTACTTGATGAAGGAATTCATCTGCTAGCACGTCTAGGAACATCTGAGCCCTATTATTGTTACTAGCATTTGTTCCCCAATCTATATCTGGGAAGTTAAAGTCCCCCATAATTACACAGTTCTTATTAGTTTTTACTTCCCTAAAAACATTAAATAGTTCTCTGTCCGCATCCAGGCTAGATCCCGGCGGTCTATAGCACACCCCGAGCACTATCTCAGGGGAGGCTTTAGTAGTTCTTTTACCCAGTGTAATTATTGCCCAGACGGACTCTGTCTTATCCATTCCATCACTTATTATTTCTTTACATTTTACCTCATCATTGACATACAATGCCACTCCCCCACCTTTACCTTTTTTCCGGTCATTCCTAAACAGCACATACCCTTCCATACCTGTACTCCAGTCATGACTACCGTTCCACCACGTTTCGGTTATTCCTACGATATCTGGTTTCATTTCTTGGACCAGGAGCTCCAATTCCTCCATTTTGTTACCTAGGCTTCTCGCATTGGTGTATAAACATCTTACTGTATGCTGTCTATCCTTTCTCCCATTAGTTATGCAATCTGGTACGGACCCCATACTGTCCATCCGCCCCCTCCTTCTTATGTCCAATCCCCTACCCCTATCTATATCTGTGCTTATCTCTTCACTCTCCTTTTCAGTGTTGGAATCTGGCGTGGAGATTAACTGGACATCTCCCAACCGTCTCCCCCAAATTCCTAGTTTAAAGCCCTTTTGATGAGATGAGCCAGCCTCCCTCCCAGAAGTCTATTTCCTTCCCTACTCAGGTGAAGTCCACCCCGTGAGAACAGCTGTCTGTCCCCGAAAGCCTCCCAGTGGCCATACATCCCAAAGCCCTCCTTATAGCACCACTCCCTTAGCCAGCTATTTATCCTCACAATTCTGTCAGCCCTTTGCTGTCCTTCTCTAGGAACAGGCAGAATCCCACTGAAGATATTCTGAGCCTCAACTTCCTTAAGCGTCTTCCCCAACCTGGCATAATCTCCCTTAATTCTCTCTAGCGAGAACCTAGCCGTGTCATTCGTTCCTACGTGAAGGATGATCAAGGGGTTCTTACCCGCTCCTTTTAGGATCCTTTTCAACCGCAGGTCCACATCCCGTATCTTAGCGCCCGGCAGACAGCACACCCTTCTGTTTTCTGGGTCTGCTCTGGTCACAGGCCTGTCCAACCTCCTCAGCAAGGAGTCTCCAATCACATAAACCTGCCTTTGCCTGGTGACAGTGCGATCTACAAATCTATCCCCTGTTCCCTGTAGTCGTAACTCCTGTGTCTTTCTATTTTCCCTTATAGTCCCTCTAGTGCCATCCTCTATCCTACTGGGGCCCGGTATTGATGCTGTCTCCATCAACTCCTCCCCTCTCTCTATTGGACTAGCCGCTCTTCTCTTCTTCCTCTGCCTCCCACCATCAGTTACCACCTGCTGCCTCCCCTCCTCGTTATCCAAACACTCAAACCTGTTCCTGAGTTCTATTTCCCCCTCACTAGCCCTCCTTTTCCTTGGCCTGCTCCTCACAGTCACATGCTTCCACTGCTCTTGTTCTGCCCCTGACACTCCCCCCTCACAGACCATAGCCCGTGCTTCCACCTGCACCCCTGAGCATTCCCCTTCTGCCACACCCTGCTTTTGCTCCATTAGCTGCTCGAATCCCCTTCTAAACTCTACCAGGGTATCTACCTGCATCTGCAACCCTCTAATCTTTTCTTCTAGCAGGTCTATTAGGCGGCATTTCATACAAACATACCTTTGTTCAGGCTCCCCAGCGAGAACCATGTACATACCACAGCTGCAACATGCAATCATCTGCATTGTGTCCCCTGCTGCTTGGCTCATGGCTGCTGTGGTCTCTGCCTGCTGCTCCTGGGGACACAGAACACACCGGGCACCGCGCCCTCCTGCCTCCCCTTCCACCTCCCCCTGTAAACTCCCACTTAAACTCCCCTGTTAGCAGCCCTGTTTGCCGGCTCCTGGGTGCTGCTGCTCGCTGCTTGTTATTCTTAGAGAAGACGGACTCCAAGCTGCATAGCTTGAAAGACTCCCATGCTACTCTGAGATTTTTGGGACTGCACACGCCTGCCCCCCAACACAGGCATTTTAGGCCTCACCCTGCACCTCACCCATACCAAAGCCAGCCAAGACAGGACCACAATAGAAGTGGTGTCTCAACCCTTGCATGGTGTGTATAGGGGTCGCGTTCTCCAAACCACGACTCTCATTCTGTCTGCTCATCAACACAATTGCAGTGGGGTGGGGGGCTCACCTCGGAGGCCGCGCCAGCATTGGTACACCATGTTGATGGAACTCTTGGTGGAGTTCAGTCACCCTGCTGTTAGTTCCAGATCTCATCACTCAATATCGTGGACGGCTCCAGCACCCCAATCTCAAATCTCTCCACCTCATAGCTTGGAAGCTTCATGGCTGAATCTCTGACTGAATCGCATGTTCAGACCATGATAGAGAAGTTCTTCTTGGTAGTAGAAAACCTTCAACCAGGGCTACCTACTCAGCCAAGTGGAAGCGATTCTCGATTTGGTGTTCGCAGAGCTGTATCCCTCCTACTCAGTCTTCAGTTCCCTTTATCTTGGACTACCTGCTTAAGCTGAAACAGCAGGGTCTGTCACACTTGTTGATAAAGGCTCACCTGGCTGCCATCTCGGCGTTTCACCCAGGAAAGGCTGACCTCTCCATCTTTGCTAACCCGATGGTGCGGCATTTTCTTAAAGGACTAGACAGATTATACCCTCAGATCCGGTGGCCATCCCCGGCCTGGGGCCTTAACCTGGTGCTCTCGAGGCTGATGGGGTCTCCATTTGAGCCCTTGGCGATGTGCTCACTGCTCTGTCTATCATATAAAGTGGCTTTCCTGGTTGCAATAACTTCAGCCAGAAGGGTGTTTGAGCTAAAAGCCCTCACATCTGACCCTTCCTTATACCATCTTTTACAAGGACAAGGCAGCTCCGACCACACCCAGCGTTCCTCCTGAGGTGGTCTCCAACTTCCACGCCAACCAAGACACATTTCTCCCAGTCTTTTTCGCGAAGCCTCATGCCAACAGCCATGAGCAGAGGTTCTGCTCCCTGGACGTTCAGCGGGCTTTGGCTTTTTATATTGAATGAACAAAACCATTCTGCAAGTTGAACTAGCTGTTTGTCGCGGTGCCAGACAGGATGAAGGGTCTCCCAGTGTCCTCCCAGAGAATCCTCTTGAATCACATCCTGTATAAATATTGCTCAGGCATGCAGGAGTGAAATCAGGAAGGCCAAATAACACTGCTCTACAGCCAAAATGCTTCTGAAATAAATGTAGTCAAACTTTACTAATTCTGGGTCACTGAGAACGAAAATGGTGCTTAAAATTGTTGATTGGCTCTAGTTTTCAAGATATGCTATTGGGTCAGTATATATGACCCTTGACTTGGGAATGGCGGAGGATAAGTGAGTTATAAAGGGAAGGGATCTCAATTTAAACCAGAAATGACTAAAATACATCTTTGACTGGATCTATGAATAAATCTATGACTGGGTTTGGACAGTACTTGCTTTTTAGGCAAAACAATGAATGATGCAATCTGAAGCTGGTATTGCGTCATACATGATATGAATTGCATCATGTTATTCCTAGAAGTCATGGATGATGCAATCATAACGAAGCTTACATCACTCTGCTGAACAAATTGCCCTATATCAGCTCTAGAAATCATACAGTGTCATGCTCTCTTATTTGTCAGTTTTTGATTTTGCAAAGGGACACATTTCTGTTTAGCCAAAGTGAGCAGAGATGCCTCGTACTTGTGTGAACAGTGCAGATAACTTCTGCTATGTTTGTGGTGAAGTGACTTTTGCATCACAAAAGCGCAGTATAACCACTTTGGTTAAGAAAGCCTATCACCTTTATTTTGGCTGCCAAATTGGAGATCAGGACAAGAGATGGCCCCCACACATATGCTGCAACACTTGTGCAACAAATCTTTGCCAGTGGTTGAACAGGAAAAGGAAATCTATGCCTTTTGCAGTGCCAATGATTTGGAGAGAGCCAACAGATCATACCAGCAATTGTTACTTCTGCATGGTGCCTCCAGCTGGGAAAGGTGTGTCAAAGAAGAAAAAGTGGACTGTGCATTATCCAAACATTCCATCAGCTATACGCCCAGTACCCCACGGAGAAGGACTGCCGGTTCCTGATGCACCAAAATCATTCTCACTCGAGTCAGACGAGGAAGAGGAAGAGGACGAAACTTCTGGTCCTGAACTATCAATGTCACAGGACCCACATTTTCTCCCACTCTCCTCCTCTGAACCACACCTCATAACACAAGGTGAACTGAATGACCTTGTCAGGGATTTGGAACTACCCAAGAGTAAGGCAGAGCTGTTGGGCTCCAGACTACAGCAGTGGAATCTCCTGGCAGGTGATGTTAGGGTTTCCATGTTCCGTGACCGTCAAAAGGATCTTGTCCCATTCTTCTTCATGGAAGGTGATCTTGTAGCCTGCAACAACATCGATGGTGTGATGGCAGCCCTCAACATCGTTCACGATCCAGATGAGTGGAGACTGTTCATTGATTCATCGAAGACGAGTCTTAAAGCTGTTTTACTGCATAATGGCAATGTTTTGCCATCAATTCCAGTTGGTCATGCAGTCCATATGAAGGAAACCTATGACAACATGAAACAACTTTTGAGTTGCATAAACTATGACCAACATCAGTGGCAGTTTTGTGGCGATTTGAAAGTTGTTGCTCTCTTGCTTGGTCTGCAGACTGGATACACAAAGTACTGCTGTTTTCTCTGCGAATGGGATAGTCGTGCAAGAGATTCCCACTACATCAAGAAAGATTGGCCACTCCGACAGTCATTGGAGCCTGGGAGGAAAAGTGTTCAGCATCCACCACTTGTTGAATCAAGGAAGATTTTGTTACCACCCTTACACATCAAGCTGGGTCTGATGAAGAACTTTGTCAAGGCCATTGACAAAACACAAGCAGCTTTCAAGTACCTCCGTGGAAAATTTCCAAGGTTAAGTGAAGCTAAGATAAAGGAAGGTGTCTTTGTTGGTCCTCAGATTCATGAACTTCTTCGAGATGATGCATTTGACCATGCACTGCGTGGCAAGGAAAAGACGGCATGGAAAGCCTTCCAGTTAGTGGCAATAAATTTTCTCGGAAACAACAAGGCAGACAACTACAGGTTGTTGGTGGAAAACCTCCTCAAGGCATACAAAAACCTTGGCTGCAACATGTCACTAAAGATACATTTTTTGCACTCTCATCTAGATTTTTTTCCACCAAACTGCGGAGCAGTGAGCGACGAGCACGGCGAGCGATTTCACCAGGACATTGCAACAATGGAGAAACGCTATCAGGGCAAATGGAGCCCATCAATGCTTGCAGATTATTGCTGGACAGTGACAAGAGATGCTCCATTTAATGAATACAAGAGACAAGCCAAAAAGCGCCGAGTAGACACTGAATAGGACTAGTTTTTTGCCTTTTGTTTCATAATAAATTATATTTCTATAACCCTTTTGCTGATTTTTAAAGTGTTACATAAACAGGACAGGTGAAATATTATCATGTAAAGCAACCATAAACACATGAAAAGACCTAGGTTTACAATTGATGATTAAAACTCTACTATCTACATAGACATAAAATGTAAAAACTTAAATGTCTTAGAAACAGTAGCCAATCAGTTGTTTTAATTGTCATATTTGAATTCAGCACATCAAAATACATAATAAATAGCACATTTTATCTCTGAAGCAGACGACTTCTCAAAAATTGTAGACCAGTGTAACACTTGGAATTGCAGCTAGCAAGAGATGTTAAGAGTAACAAGAAGGGTTTCTTCATGCATGTTAGCAACAAGAAGAAAGTCAAGGAAAGTGTGGGCCCCTTACTGAATGAGGGAAGGAACCTAGTGACAGAGGATGTGGAAAAAGCTAATGTACTCAATGCTTTTTTTGCCTCTGTCTTCACAAACAAGGTCAGCTCCCAGACTGCTTCACTGGGCAGCACAATATGGGGAGGAGGTGAGCAGCCCTAAGTGGAGAAAGAAGTGGTTCGGGACTATTTAGAAAAGCTGGACAAGCACAAGTCCATGGGGCTGGATGCGCTGCATCCGAGGGTGCTAAAGGAGTTGGCGGATGTGATTGCAGAGCCATTGGCCATTATTTTTGAAAACTCATGGCGATCGGTGGAGGTCCCGGATGACTGGAAAAAGGCTAATGTAGTGCCCATCTTTAAAAAAGGGAAGAAGGAGCATCCGGGGAACTATAGGCCAGTCAGCCTCACCTCAGTCCCTGGAAAAATCATGGAGCAGGTCCTCAAGGAATCAATTCTGAAGCACTTAGAGAAGAAAGTGATCAGGAACAGTCAGCATGGATTCACCAAAGGCAAGTCATGCCTGACTAACCTAATTGCCTTCTATGAGGAGATAACTGGGTCTGTGGATGAGGGGAGAGCAGTGGATGTATTATTCCTTGACTTTAGCAGAGCTTTTGGTACGGTCTCCCACAGTATTCTTGCCGGCAAGTTAAAGAAGAATGGGCTGGATGAATGGACTATAAGGTGGATAGAAAGCAGGGTAGATCGTCGGGCTCAACGGGTAGTGATCAATGCCTCCATGTCTAGTTGGCAGCCGGTTTCAAGCGGAGTGCCCCAAGGGTCAGTCCTGGAGCCGGTTTTGTTCAATATCTTCATTAATGATCTGGAGGGACTGCACTCCCAGCAAGTTTGCAGATGACACTAAACTGGGAGGAGTAGTAGATACGCTGGAGGGTAGGGATAGGATACAGAGGGACCTAGACAAATTAGAGGATTGGGCCAAAAGAAATCCAATGAGGTTCAACAAGGACAAGTGCAGAGTCCTGCACTTAAGATGGAAGAATCCCATTCACTGTTACAGACTAGGGACCGAATGGCTAGGCAGCAGTTCTGCAGAAAAGGACCTAGGGGTTACAGTGGAAGAGAAGCTGGGTATGAGTCAGCAGTGTGCCCTTGTTGCCAAGAAGGCTAACGGCATTTTGGGCTGTATATGTAGGGGTATTGCCAGCAGATTGAGGGATGTGATAATTTCCCTCTATTCGACATTGGTGAGGCCTCATCTGGAGTACTGTGTCCAGTTTTGGGCCCCACACTACAAGAAGGATGTGGAAAAATTGGAAAGAGTCCAGTGGAGGGCAACAAAAATGATTAGGGGTCTGGAGCACATGAGTTATGAGGAGAGGCTGAGGGAACTGTGCTTGTTTAGTCTGCAGAAGAGAAGAATGAGGGGGGATTTGATAGCTGCTTTCAACTACCTGAAAGGGGGTTCCAAAGAGGGTGGATCTAGACTGTTCTCAGTGGTACCAGATGACAGAACAAGGAGTAAAGGTCTCAAGTTGCAGTGGGGGAGGTTTAGGTTGGATATTAGGAAAAACTTTTTCACTAGGAGGGTGGTGAAGCACTGGAATGGGTTACTTAGGGAGGTGTTGGAATCTCCTTCCTTAGAGGTTTTTAAGGTCATGCTTGACAAAGCCCTGGTTGGGATGATTTGGTTGGGAATTGGTCCTGCTTTGAGCAGGGGGTTGGACTAGATGACCTCCTGAGGTCCCTTCCAACCCTGATATTCTATGATTCTGTCAACGTATCTCGAAGAACAACAGTTACGAGAAGGTAGGTAACTGTTTCTTCACTTCTCCACTGCTACTATTAATTTCACAGTTTTATCACTTCATGTATTATAGAGTTACGATAACTGATCCATAGTTTATATTGTAACTTGCCTTCTACTTTAAGACCCCTTTGATAACTTCCCCCCTTCCCACCTCAAATTCTTTAAACATTACCTCAAATTCTCTTGTGGATGGCCTTCTGCCAAAAGAAAATTGTGGGGACAGTTTCAGATTAATTGGGTAAGGTGTTTCAGAGATGTGAATGTTTGAAAAACATGATTTCCCCCCCATTTTTGTTAGAATGTTTCAATTTTTTGGAACATCATATTTTCACAAATGGCTTGGCTTGTGTCTCCACTTTGTTTCATTCCTTTGCTCTCAATAAGATCAGTTGTCTTTGAATGTTTTTTAGAATTTTTGTTGATAATTTATTTTTAGTTATTTGGTACAGTTTTTTTCTGTGAGGATGAAGGTGCTAGTCTGGTTTCTGCTGAAATCAGTGGGAGCGTTACCATTTGACTTTATTAGGCAGTGGATCAGACACTGTGTGAGCTCTTCATGGACTTGGTAAGCTCAGCACTTTGACTGAGGGACTTGAGCAAATCAGCACCCTCTCACTGTGATGTTGTTAAAGTTTGCAGCCAAAGCAGCTAAGCTTCAGAGCTGATAGACTCCTTTCTGCAGTTATTCTCCTACTTTTTACCAAACTTTTTCTCGTCGCAGCTTTTCTGACTTAATGTTTCTAAGAGAGAGTAACTGTTTTGCTTAACTTTGTTTCCCACTGTTAAATAAGTTCTTTAAAGATTTAATTAGAAAAATCCTATAGTTATTGACCTTTAATGAATTTCAGGGTTCACTAGTAAAGTATATATTGCACCCATGGACACATGGTTTCAATAGCGTGACAGAAGTCTGCTGCATTCCATTGAAATTTTTAAAGTAAAACGTCCATGGGTGACCATGGAAACAAATGTTTTACTGCCTTTTAAAATAATTTCAGGTAAAGGAAGCACAGGCTGAGGCAGCTGTGTGTTGCAGGGTGGCTATGTCATTACAGGCAAAATGTACCACCTTAAAAAATTAAATGCAAAAGTAAGCAATTTAAAGTAAGTGAAGAGTTACAAGTAGCTGTTGTAAAAATTAATACTACACAGTTTTGGGGGAGTTTAGAGGGAAGTAAACAGTTGGGAGTTGTGGAAATGTTAAATGGTAACAGTTGTAAAAATGGTAGAGTAACAGTTTAATGTCATAAAAAAAAAGTTTGTGGTTTAAGAATAAAACCCAGTTATGTAAATGTAAATATATGTGCAACTCGTTACAGTCACATTGGGTGGAATCCTGGTAGTTAAATTATACAAGGGGGTCAAGTCGCTACTACCACCACTATGTTTTTGTCCCCAGGAGCCTTTACAGCTATTCTGAAAGAAAATATGCCCTTTTCTCACAGACGGTTTGTAAATATAATTTAATCAAAATCACTAAAGAAATATAAGGGGTTTCCATTGAAACTTGACTGCCTCTAATTGTACAAGATGGGTAAGCCTGCTCATTCTCTAACAATAACAAATTACTACTGCTATCAGTTACTCCATTAGCTCAAGTGGCAGAGTTCTGTGCATTGGATCTAAAGATTCTAATCCTGCTGCTGAACAGTGTGTGTCAATACGATGCCCCATGATGAAATTGCCTGTGCAACCTTAATTCAGCTGCCTTATGCATATGTATTATGCTAGTCTTTAACTACCTGCTGTTTTTTCCCCAAAGAGCCCCTGTCTTTCTTTAAGTATGAAAGGGGGAGCCAATTCTACGAATTTGCTGAGGTGCCGGTTAGATTTTAAAACTGAAATCTGACAAACTAGATTTCCCAATTTGAAATGTGTTGTAACCAAAACAGGGATAGAATTTAATTAGGATAACCCCTTTTTATTGATTGCAGTGAGCATTAGTTTACGAATTATTATGTAAGGGAGTGGAAGCAGGGAGGTAGCTCTCCCCTCCCTCCTGCCTGCAGACAGTGAAGGGCTACTTGTACATGTTGAAACGGTGGTGGGAACAAGCCTGAGAATAAAGTGCACCAGTGGTTACTAAACCTAGGGTCTCCAAGTGATTTTGTGAACCTAGCAGAGGCAGAAACCAAGGGGGCCCTGCCACACTCTGCTACATAGGTCAATGTACTTGGACTTATAAACATGCATATAGTAGTAGTAAAAATCCAAAATACCATTCCCTCAGGTCTTGCCAGAAAGAGCATAGACTCACCAAGGAACTTTCAGTTAGTTATTTTAAAGAACAAAAAGTGAAATACATTTTCTGAAATGAAACCTCACCACTTCTTCTCAAGCCAGCGATAGGGGAGAGTCTGTCCATAGCACTTCTGGTTTTGCAGCTTCTTCGATGGGTTCAGCAACTCCACTTAGTCCTGTAACCCTGGAGGAGGAAAGAGGCCTCCCAGCGGTCAACAAACTCTGGGGTCCCACACAGTGGCCTCAGGTTTTATACTATTTTTCAGGGTTAGTGGGAGGATGGCAATCCTTTTATTTCCTATTGGACACTGGTTCACAGCTCTTAGATTTCAGCTCTCTGTTTCTCTGCTGCCTCTGTTGATATAAGTAGATGGTGTCGGCATTTAGAAAATTTCTTTGATGTTTCTGTCAGTTGGAAGGTTTTTATGTTTCTTTCATTTTAGAGATTGTAATTCTGTATTTTCTTATATTGCCCAGGCTATTAATTGGAGTCCCTCATCTTTAAGCAATTTCTTTTAACAATTCAAAATTGTACCCTGGGTAAGTGCTTATATCTTTCAATATCCCCCTTTCCTTGTGCTATGCTGTTCATGTCACTTCTGTAGTGCAACAATAATTTAGAAAGTAAAATAAAAATCCCTTATAGTAGTTCCTCTAAATTTAGTAGACACCCAGTCCATACGTTCCTTGACTATACCTTTCATTTCACATCCTTAGGGTTTATAATGGAACAAGAGACAATATCCACATATAGAGAGATGGTTTATCTGATTCTTAAGGCAGATAAACGTACAGCTTCTAATTTTGGGTGAAAGACACTGAAGGAACAATATGGTATTTGATTAATACGACGGACAAATGCACACTTTATAAATTGGGGTGAAAACATGTGACTTGGATTTATTTGGGGAATCAAAGAAATTGGTCCCAGTGACACAGCAAGCTTTTCATAACCGCTTTAAACTCAGTTTCCTTGCCTATCTCTTGACCTTGGTTCACTCACAGTATGTAATCGTCCACTTTGCATAGGTCAGCAGCATGTTTCTCTGCTTGGCAACATTTGAGGTTCTTTTTTGCTAGACTGAAAACTTTCATCTATATATAAATTATGAGAGATTCTTGCCTGGGCACTTAACAGTAGTCTTATTTTTAGGCATCTGAATTTCTATTCTTGGAGGAGTAGAACCTCAAACCTTAGCTTATTTGTGGTCCCTTAGACAACTTGTCTCACATTAAATTTTTTTATTGACTTTATTTCAAGGTGGAGGTCAGAGCTAGAAGGACCCTACTTTGGGATAAACAAAGGTGTTGTGTAGCTTTTCTGATTTTTGAGGGCTGGGAGGAAGTGATAGTTATGATCCATATATTCCAGGATATTTGTCTTCTATACCTCCCACATCATTTAGTGCAAAGAGATGGACATGCCCTGGGAATGAATCAGGGTTGTGTAGTAAATCAGACTGTTGTCTGTAGGACTCCTGCCTCATTGGTTGTGGAAGTTGGAAGGTGTGAGGGTTAACTGGGTTGAGGGGAGCTTGCAGAAGTGTAATAACCATACGTGTAGTCTTTCTGCTGTTGTTAGTTACGTTTTGCTCTAAACGCTTTCCACCTTTCAGGAATAAATAAATGATGCTTTATACTGAAGAAGCTGCTTCTGTATCACTGCAAACATCTACAGTCACAGAGAAAAAGGGCTTGCAGGAGCTAATGTAACTGGACCTGCTGGAGTAGTCATGGTTGATCCCTGCAGGAGTAAAGGACTGAGACCTGACGCCTGTCGGGGGGGGAGAGAGGTATGCGATGAGACACTGAGAAAGGACAGCAATGCAGTTAGCCTGGTAACAATGACAATCACTAATTGTGTGTTCCTCATTTTTTGGGTGCCCAATTTGAAGAGGTCATAAAATCATAGAAGATTAGGGTTGGAAGAGACCTCAGGAGGTCATCTAGTTCAACCCGTTGCTCAAAGCAGGACCAACACTAATTAAATTATCCCAGCCAAGGCTTTGTCAAGCCGGGCCTTAAAAACCTCTAGGGAATGGAGATTCCACCACCTCCCTAGGTAACCCATTCCAGTGCTTCACTACCCTCCTAGTGAAATAGTATTTCCTAATATCCAACCTAGACCTCCCTCACTGCAACTTGAGACCATTGCTTCTTGTTCTGTCATCTACCACCACTGAGAACAGCCTAGCTCCATCCTCTTTGGAACCCCCCTTCAGGTAGTTGAAGGCTGCTATCAAATCCCCCCTCACTCTTCTCTTCTGCAGACTAAATAACCCCAGTTCCATCAGCCTCTTCTCGTAAGTTATGTGCCCCAGACCCCTAATCATTTTTGTTGCCCTCCGCTGGACTCTCTCCAATTTGTCCACATCACTTCTGTAGTGGGGGGACCAAAACTGGATGCAATACTCCAGGTGTGGCCTCACCAGTGTCGAATAGAGGGGAATAATCACTTCCTTTGATCTGCTGGCAATGCTCCTACTAATACAGCCCAATATGCCGTTGGCCTTCTTGGCAACAAGGGCACACTGTTGACTCATATCCAGCTTTTCGTCCACTATAATCCCCAAGTCCTTTTCTGCAGAACTGCTGCTTAGCCAGTCAGTCCCCAGCCTGTAGCGGTGCATGGGATTCTTTCTTCCTAAGTGAAGGACTCTGCACTTGTCCTTGTTGAAGCTCATCAGATTTCTTTTGACCCAATCCTTCAATTTGTCTAGCTCACTCTGGACCCTATCCCTACCCTCCAGCGTATCTATCTCTCCCCCCAGTTTAGTGTATCTGCAAACTTGCTGAGGGTGCAATTAATCCCATCATCCAGATCATTAATAAAGATGTTGAACAAAACCGGCCCCAGGACCGACCCTTGGGGCACTCCGCTTGATACCGGCTGCCAACTAGACATCGAGCCTTTGATCACTACCCCTTGAGCCCGACAATCTAGTCATCTTTCTATCCACCTTATAATCCATTCATCCAATCCATACTTGTTTAACTTGCTGGCAATAATACTGTGGGAGACCATATCAAAAAGCTTTGATAAAGTCAAGATATATCACATCCACCGCTTTCCCCATATTCACACAGCCAGTTATCTCATCATAGAAGGTAATCAGGTTGGTCAGGCATGACTTGCCCTTGGTGAATCTATGTTGACTGTTCCTGATCACCTTCCTCTCCTTCAAGTGCTTTAAAATGGTTTCCTTGAGGACCTGCTCCATGATTTTTCCAGGGACTGAGGTGAGGCTGACTGGTCTGTAGTTCCCCAGGTTCTCCTTCTTCTCTTTTTTAAATATGGGCACTATATTTGCCTTTTTCCAATTGTCTGGGACCTCCCCCGATCGCCACGAGTTTTCAGAGATAATGGCCAATGGCTCTGCAATCACATCAGCCAATTTCCTCAGCACCCTCGGATGCATTAGATCCGGACCCATGGACTTGTGCATGTCCAGCTTTTCTAAATAGTCCTTAACCTGTTCTTTCACCACTGAGGGTTGCTCGCCTCCTCCCCATACTGTGTTGTGCAGGACAGCAGTGTGGGAGCTGACCTTGTCTGTGAAGACTGAGGCAAAAAAAGCATTGAGTACTTCAGCTTTTTCCACATCATCTGTCACTAGGTTGCCTCCCCCATTCATTAAGGGTCCCACACTCTCCCTGACCTTTTTCTTGTTGCTAACATACCTGTAGAAACCGTTCTTGTTACCCTTCACATCCCTTTCTAGCTGCAACTTCAGTTGTGTTTTGGGCTTCCTGATTACACCCCTGCATGCTCGAGCAATATTTTAATGCTACTCCCTAGTCATCTGACCAAGTTTCCACTTCTTGTAAGCTTCCTTTTTGTGTTTAAGCTCACTGAAGATTTCATTGTTAAGCCAAGCTGGCCACCTGCCATATTTGCTATTGTTTCTGCACATCGGGATGGTTTGTTCCTGCGCCCCCAATAAAGCTTATTTAAAATACAGCCAGCTTTCCTGGGCTCCTTTCCCCCTCATATTAGCCTCCCAGGGGATCCTGTCCATCAATTCCCTAAGGGGGTCAAAGTCTGCTTTTCTGAAGTCCAGGGTCCGTATTTTGCTACTCTCCTTTCTTCCTTTTGTCAGGATCCTGAACTTAACCATCTCGTGGTCACTGCTGCCCAGATTGCCACCCACTTCTACTGCCCCTACCAATTCTTCCCTGTTTGTATGCAGCAGGTCAAGAGGAGAACGGCCCCCATTGGTTCCTCCAGTAGTTGCACCAGGAAGTTGTCCCCAACACTCTCTAAAAGCTTCTTGGATTGTCTGTGCACTGCTGTATTGCTCTCCCAGCAGATGTCAGGGTGATTGACATCTCCCATTAAAACCAGGGCCTGTGTTATGGAAACTTCAGTTAATTGTCCGAAGAAAGCTTTGTCTACCTCATGCTCCTGGTCTGGTGGTCAACGACACACGCCCACCACGACATCACCCTTGTTGCTCTCACTTCTCAACTTAACCCAAAGACTGTCAATAGGCTTTTTTCCAGTGTCATACTGGAGCGCTTAGCAATCATACTGCTCTCTTACATACAGTGCAACTCCTCCACCTTTCCTCCCCTTCCTGAACACTTTGAAGCACTGTCATGGATGGGTATAGTCATGTGAGCCACCCCTGCAAGTCTCTGTTATTCACAGCTACAACTGAAGTTGATGGGAAGAAATGCTAAGTATTCTGAAAAATGAGTTCCTAGAAAGAACAGGAGTACTTGTGGCACCTTAGAGACTAACAAATTTATTAGAGCATAAGCTTTCTTGGGCTACAGCCCACTTCTTCGGATGCATATAGGACACCTAAAACGATAAAACTCTGAAATGAGTTCCTAGGTGTCCCAAGTTTAGTGGAATTTTTTATCTTAATTTCTCAATGTCTTAAATCCCCATCTGTAAAATAGGGATAATACCTCACCTCACAAGTGTGTTGTGAAGATATGAACTAACTTGTTTGTGAAGCACTCAGATGCTATATTGAGCCCCATAGAAAAGCCTGTAGGAAATTAATGATCCTGTCTTCTGATCAGGGGTTGAATAGTGTGCAGTAAATAAGGCCTGAGGGCGCACACCGAACAATGAGGAGAAAACAAAATTTTGAATACCTGCTCATTAAGTGAGCCCCATGCAGCCTGTGCACTTAATGAAGTAGGGATCCTATGTAAAAAAAAAAAATGTGATCATACAATTAAAGACACTATCATGTTGCATATGCATGAGAAACCTTAACTGTGGCATTTCCTAACTTTTGAGTGCTTGTTGTGGCCACCTTTATAATGTTCTTTTACTATATTTATTTGTGTAATAAAAAATTCATTACCATCACTGCTGGAAAATGTCAGTCGATGCCAGTTTTCTCTCGTTAAATTGCTTTTAACTTGTTGAGCTATCAGTAGATAATGTACGCATTTACATTGGATGGAGCCATGCAGTTATGGAGGGTGGGAACAGAGCATGCAGTAGGTCTAAATGAGGTAATCTATCACTGTTGTACATGAGTAGATTTTATAACTAGTCACAAACTTAGGCACCGATAGTTGTCTCTCTCTTGAGGGGGTAGAGTGTTATGAGGAGAAGGGTAAAATACCATGGTATATACACATCACAAATTATTTTAGTTGGTGTGAGAGTAACACAGTCACAGTTTCAGGGTTAACTGCAATTTTGAATCCCCCCCTCCCTGTCTTTCTAGAGGGCACCCACTTAAGATTTCAGGCTCCCAGGCCATTGTCCCTCTACACTAGACGTTTAGGCTTGCAGTCCTGCTGCCCCTCACTGCGATTTCCCAGCAGGCCTGACCAGGGACCAGCACCTGTGGGTAACCTTTCTCTATAACCGCGTACACAAGTTTTACCAGCCAGCCTTCACAAAGCAACCTGCATTTATTCGTAGGGCAAAATCATGATAGAGAAAATATATAAAGAACAATAAACAAACCTACACACATACTACTAAAACCCTACCAGAGTTCACCCCAACTCCAACCTAGGGCTCTGGTAGGTGTCAGTCTTTCAAACTCCTGAACTGGGTTTGCTTTCTTGGTTATGAGTTCATGTTGGGTTTCAGATCAAGAACCAGAATCTCTTTGGGACAGTCCAGCCATTTCTTTATACAGTTTGGGTGTTTGATCTTTGGCCTCTTGTAATGGGTAAACACTGATCAATGGCTCTCTTCTTAGGGCAAAGCTTCAAAAGACTGCGTTTTTGCATAACCAGTGTTGTGGAACTTGAATTAACCACCCAGGAAACCCACCTAATACTTACCGTCACAAAAGTCCATGCCTGTCTGGGATGTTTCAATATAGACGTTTGAACACCTTACACATCCCAGGTCTCCCATCTGTCACAAACACCAGCAATAAGCTGTGAAATATGAAGGTTCATTTCAAAATTTTCAATACAGAGTATCAGAACTACATTTTGATTTGACTTCTTGTATGTTTTTATGTGCGATGCAAATCAATGGCCTTTTCTATGCAGGAGGTGGACAAGATGACAAGAATGATCCTTTCTGGACTTAAAATCTATGAAGGATTCAATTAAAATGTAGGATGACCAATAAGGAAGATAGGAAAAAATCTAAGAGACATAAGCAGGGGAAAAAACTGTGCCTGAATGTGATAAATTAAACATTGTGATTATAAAGAAAAGGTGAAATATAAACACAGTGTATTAAGTTACCCATTGGGCCTTAAAACCTAAACATTGTTTGTGGCCTGGAGGCTGAAATAGTCAAAACTCAAGGAAATGGAATGACCCATACCATTAGGGTTTGATGGTGGCTGTTTTAATAAAAAAAAAAAAAATGGAAGCTTTAGGTCAGATTGAATTTGAAGGTGTTATATAATGTTCTGAATGTCTCAAATCACCTGGGTCAGAAAGTCATTCTCAGTTCATCAAGCAGACACAGCTATCCTATGTTCATTGCTTCTCTAGGTCCTGAAGTCCAGCCTTGCCACAGAGTGCTGCCCTCTAGTGGTTTCAGTGCCCTTTGCTGCTGATGGTGCCCTGCTGCAGCCAACCTGTAGGGCAGTAGTCCCCAAACTTTTTACCTCGTGCCCCCCCTTTACTCCTGTCTGCCCTCCCTGGAGCCAGGGCCGGGAGCTGGGCTGTGACTTCAGGAGGGGGAGACACAGATGGGGTAATGGGGCTGAGGCCACAGCTGGGGGTGGGTGCGGAGCCGGCAGTGCGGGGCCAGGCGTGGAGCAGATAGAATGCTGGGACATTGCACTCCGTGAGAGTTGGTGACCTGAGAGGGGTCAGGGCTGTAGGACTTGCAGAATGGATGAGCTGCGTTGAGAAGGCTACTGTTCCCATGGTTATTTGGGACATTCAGCTCATCATACTAAAACGTTTTGCTCTTCCTGGTTTGTCTGCCTGGGTCACCTTTAAAAAGTGACTCTAAAAACAAGAACATTCTTCTTTGAGTGATTGCTCATGTGTATTCCACTATAGGTGTGCGTGCTCGCCACGTGCATCGGTACCGGACGTTTTTCCCTTAGCAGTATCCGTAGTGGGGGAGCACCGCTGCGACCCCTGGAGTGGCGCCTACATATCGCGCCATAAAGGAGACTGCGTGCTCCCCCCACCCTCAGTTCCTTCTTGCAGCCAGTGAAGGTAGTCGGAACTTGCTCCAGCCTTGGCTGCAGCGTTATAGCCTTAGTGGTATCTAGTTCACTGAATCGTTTCTTTGCTGAACTTTTCTTCTGTTAGTGCCTGGGTCGGGGCATGCCCCGTGGCCCAGGCTTCAAGTCGTTCGACTCTTGTCGCAATTCTATGCCCAGAAGTGATCCACACTCTCAATGTCTTCGCTGTCTGGGCGAGTCTCACATTAGTGAGAAGCGTAAGATCTGCCGCTCCTTCAAGCCGTGAACGAAGAAGGAGCGTGAGATCCGACTCCGAGCGCTTCTAATGGAGTTGGCATTGGCCCCGGCACCGGCGCATCGAGCCGGCACCGCGCCCGGATCCGCGTCGTCGGCACGTGGCGAAGTGCCT
>NW_020664561.1:2701754-2703344 GCF_002925995.2 Terrapene triunguis | reverse complement strand
ACGGGGCGATATCAGATGCGTTCCTGCTCCCATGGTCGGGGCCCCTGTTGTACGCCTTCCCGCCCTTCCCCTTAATCGACAAGGTGTTGCAGAAGGTGAAGTCAGACGGAGCGAGGATGATCCTCATAGCCCCGGATTGGGCCCGTCAGCATTAGTACGGGTCCCTCCTGCAACTTTTAGCGGCCCCCCCTTGCAGGCTGCCACTACGCTCGGACCTCCTCTCCCAGGAGGCAGGACGTCTCCTCCATCCCAACCTAGCCGCGCTCCATCTGACAGCGTGGCTGCTTCATGGTTGAATGCGGAGGAGGGCACGTGTTCTGAGGACGTCAGGAGGATCCTGCTGGAAAGTCGGAAACCTTCCACGCGGCGGACCTACCTGGCTAAGTGGTATAGGTTCTCTAGGTGGGCAAGAGATAGAGGTTCCTCTCCCTCCTCTGCACCTATCCAACAGGTCCTCAATTACCTCCTGTCCCTTAGGACTCAAGGTCTCGCGCCCTCCTCCATTAGGGTGCACCTCGTGGCCATTTCGGCCTTCCATCCCCCGGTGCAGGGCATGTCCGTTTTTTCACATCACGTGACGGGCAGGTTTCTGAAAGGCTTAGATCGGGCGTTCCCTTACGCCAGACCCCCAGTCCCGCTCTGGGACTTGAACTTGGTGCTCTCCCGCCTCACGGGGCTCCCCTTTGAGCCCTTAGCCACGTGTTCGTGGTCCCACCTTTCCTGGAAGGTGGCATTCCTAGTGGCTATCACCTCAGCCCGCCGGGTCTCCGAGCTCAGGGCCCTTACCTCTGAACCGCCCTACATGGTCTTCCATAAGGACAAGGTTCAGCTCCGCCCTCACCCTTCCTTTTTGTCGGCTTTTCACATGGACCAGGATATTTTCCTCCCTATTCTCTGTCCTAAGCCCCATTCCTCCAACGAGGAACGCCGCCTGCACATGTTAGACGTGCGCAGAGCGCTGGCTTTTTACCTGGCCAGAACCAGGCCATTTAGAAAGTCCCCCCAGCTTTTTATTGCTTCAGCCGAGCGCATGAGGGGGCGACCGGTCTCCACCCAGCGGATCTCACGCTGGATCACCTCATGCATTCGCACCTGTTACGACCTGGCAGGACTTCCCCCGCCTCCTATCGTGAAGGTGCATTCGACGAGAGCCCAGGCCTCGTCTGTGGCCTATGCGTCTCATGTCCCTATCCAGGACATCTGTAGGGCTGCTACGTGGTCCTCTGTCCACACTTTCTCATCGCACTATGCGATCGTCTCCCAATCATGGGATGACGCTGGGTTTGGTAGAGCAGTGCTCCGCCCGGGTAACCCTTGACATTTCATACTTACACTCCTACCCGCCTCCATCAGGGATAGCTTGGAGTCACCTATAGTGGAATACACATGAGCAATCACTTGAAGAAGAAAGGACAGTTACCTGTTCCGTAACTGGCGTTCTTCGAGATGTGTTGCTCAGGTGTATTCCATGTCCCACCCTCCTTCCCCACTGTCGGAGTTGTCTGGCAAGAAGGAATTGAGGGTGGGGGGAGCACGCAGTCCCCTTTATGGCGCGATATGTCGGTGCCACTCCAGGGGTCGCAGCGGTGC
>NW_020664561.1:2670443-2701744 GCF_002925995.2 Terrapene triunguis | reverse complement strand
TGGGCCATATGGTAGCCTGTATGTTTGTGACTCCCTTAGCAAGACTTCATTCTCGGTGTCTTCAAGCATAGTTGAAAACCATCGACACCCCCAAGAGATAGTCTGTCCAAACGAGCGTCTGTACCTTGAAATGTCCTCGATTCTCTGAACTGGCAGACAGACTCACCGGTTCTGTGGGAGTTCTGTTTGTTATGCCACCTCCCACAAGGATCATCACCACAGATGCCTTTCTCATAGGTTGAGGCTCACACTTCCAAATGTCTGGTCTCCAGAAGTTCAAAGTTTATAAGTCAATGGCAGAAAGCCCACAACTAGAAAAACTTATCTACAGAAGTGGAAACGCTTCCAGGCTTGGTGCAACTGCCAAGCTATAGTTCTTGTCTAATCCTCTTTGGATCACTGCCTCGATTACCTGCTGAATTGAAAGACCATAGGCTTATCACTGAGCTCCATCAAAGTTCACCTAGCTGCCCTCACAGCTTTTCATCCTCCCATAAAAGGGTTCTCAGTCTTTGCCCACTCACCACTGCAAGATATATCAAAAGCCCATTCAACCTCTTCCCTCCTATCAAGGAACCAACTCTGCCATGGGACTTCACCTTAATTCTCAATGCTCTGAGGAAATCCCCATTCAAATCTATGGGGAGTTGTTTCCTCCTTCATATGTCCCTTAAGACCTTTTTCCTCATAGCCATTACTTTGGCCGGGGTTAGGGGAGCTTGGAGCCTTGAGGGTGGACCCACCATATGTGGTGTTCTATCAAAATAAGATGACTGTACATCTATAGCTCCCTTCCTTCCTAAAGTCTCTTCTGAATTCCACATTAATCGGTAGATTCACTTAACAGTATTTCCCCCCAAGCTTCACTCTTCTAGAGAAGAAGTGAGCTGCCATACACTGGATGTTAAGAGCGCTTGCCTTTTACCTCAACAGGACTAGGCCCCTTTGGGTATCCTCTAAACTCTTTGTTTCTATTGCAGAACAAATGAAGGGACAACTGATTTCCTCCCAGAAACTGTCCAAATGGGTTGCAGGTTGTGTCCTGTCGTAGTAGGAAGCCTGGGGAGTTCCTGCTCCTCCAAGACTTACTGCTCATTCCACCAGGGTTCACTCTATCTTGGTAGCCCTTCTCAAAAATGTACCAATCCCAGACATCTGCAGGGCAGCCACCTGCTCTTTGCCACATGCATTTTACCAGCATTATGCTCTCATGCCTGTCTCCAGCACTGATGTGGCCTTGGGTGAAGCTGTCTTACGATCCGTACTGAATCCACTTGGCATCCTTTTCCACGATGCAGGTTCTGCTTGGGAATCTCCTGATATGGAGCACCTATTGGGATGCTACTCAAAGAAGAAAAGGCTATGTGTTTTGTACAATTACTGGAGTTCTTTGAGATGTGTGTCCCTATGGGTGCTCCACTACCCCACTTACTTCCCTTCTGCCTAGGAGTCTCTTCCTTGGGACTTTCGTGGTTGAGAAGGAACTGGAGTGGTGGTGGGTCCCCCCCTCCCTATATCCACTTTTTTCCTTTCCCTTTCATCTACTCTTTTTCACTCTCAGTCCATCTTTTTTTCTGCTTCTGGGAGGGTTGGGCCCTGGAGGAAGGGATCAGTGACCCAGGGGATGAAGCAAAATTGTCCCAGAGCCACAAAGCAGTTGAAGGCCAGGCTAAAGAGGATGTGACGCTCACTGTGTACCTGGGCAGTGCTGGGCACTTTTGATGATTTGGGAAGGAAGGAAAGGGTCTAGGGGAGCGGGGAATGGCTCTGACCTGCAGTGGAGAGGGGCGAGGAAGCAGAGGTGGTGACCAGTGCAGGGGAGCTAATAAAATGGATATTAGAATCCTAAGGATAAGGTGTGTGCTTGTCCTTCTGGATCAAGAGTTAAGCATTTAAAACTACCAGCAACTTATTTCCACTTTCTGGCTCCCACTCTGTGCTTGCTGCCAGTCCTCTCCTCCTCCTCCTCTGCCGCTACTGCCTCTCTCATTCCATTATCGGACACTAGTCCACTTCTACTTCTGCCACATCACCCATCCGCTCCCAACCACCAAAACTCCCCCAGATCTCCTAACAACCCACTTCCAAAGTGATGCAAGGCAACTCACACTCCAAAGAAGCATAGATGTGCAAAAAAGTAACACAGGAGGGCAGCTGAGGGCAGAAGGGGTGTGCGTGCATATTTATATATCATTAAAGGAAAAATATCTGCAGCAACCCTGAGTGCTGCAGGTCAGTTAGTTGGTAGCATTATCGTAATACTTGAGGTCTTCAGCCTATAGACAGTATTTGTTTGCTACACTGAGTTTCCAAGCATTTGCATAATGAACTCTGCACTCAAGTTTCACTTTCCGAGTGCCACATCTTGGGATGGGTGCTTTATTTTTTATGACTTCTGACAGTTTTAGTGTTAAAATATTTCTTCAGATATTTTTTAAGCAAGGTGGCCTCTGGCTGCAATTAGTGTCCCATTGGAAGAACTGGCAGCATTATATAACAACACTAAAGCAAATCATTCTACCTTGTGGCATTATACCTTGATCTGAAAATTTCCCCAGGCTGCAATTTGTCACTAATATTGCCTCCAGCTAAACATCCCCAGACAAGAAAAGAGTTAATAGAGCTGCAGTTCTCCAGTCACCATCAATTTTTTAAGGTAAGCTTCTGTGATGAATTATTACTTAGCACATTTTATTGACCAAGCGTGTAGAGTTCCTGGTCCCTGAAAAATGATGCAGTGGTTCATCACTGACTCCATAAATTGCTGAACTGTATAGTGATAGTTTCTTAGATTCAGTTCTTACACTATATGAAACTATCAGTGAAATGCAAGAGTCAGGTTTTGCATCTAAGCAGAATCTCCGTATCAAACATCTGGACTGATGTGAACAGCTGATTATCCAAGCATGCTTTACTGGCATAATGGCTGAAAATATTTTCCTGTTTATACAGTCTGCAGAGATTGCATCTCCTGTTGGCGTCGTTATAGTCAAGGATTTGTCATTTCTTGTTATTAACATGTGTTTCTCTCCACCTTACAGTAATATTCTGGGCTGAAAGTTGGCATATGAAATAAAGAAAATCTTGACCATTTGTGCTCATGATTTAACAATTGCCAAAGACAGACATATGGGTAGAGGCATATTGAAATCCAATATGCTTCTTTGTCCTTATTCTTTTTATGTAACACCCAGCATGATAGAATCTGGGCGTTGTGTCAAAAATTAATACCAGCATATTATAAAAGTCTCCCTCTGAGACAAATTAGTTAGAATCAGTTAACTGTAGAAGACCTGCTGAGATGGTTACTCAAATACCAATGGCAACAAACATAAGATCTCCGAACCTGGACGCTGGCAGACCATTGGTCTGAGCAAGTTCCGTAAGTGGGGGCTTACAAATGAGAAGTACTTGCTTACTGCCAGTGTTGGGCAATGGAATTCTAAGAACTCTGCTAGTCCAACCCAGTACATCTTAACCAAAATGTTGGGTAAGTGATCTCCTGGTAACACGGTTCTAGAACATTACAGCCTTTAAAGATCCTGATCACATCTTTAACTGCCTTTGGAAGCAAGTAGTAGCCATTGCAGAGCTCTTATGTAATGTGTTTATACTATGGTTAATTAGGAGACCTAGGAGGCCAATCTTTGCCTTTAGCACCTGACTTCTGCCTAAAGGAAGCAATTACCAGATATGTGATCTATATACCTTTAATTTCCAGTCCTATTGCAACGGTAAGTGCCAAAGTGTGGCCACTGGTATGAGCCGAGCCTGAAACCACATGGGGTTATGAAAGTCATGTGATGTCTAGATGGTGAACTGGGATAACCGTTAGCTTGGACATTGAAGTCCCTCAGGACTAATATTCTTGTTGACTATAAAGTCAAGGCTGATAGGAACTCAGCCTACTTGCATAGGAATCTTAGGGAGTAGCGGTGCAATCTGAATACCATCCAGTTCTCTAAATTATATCCTGGGACTTTGGGACTAAATGGACAACTCAGAGTAGTAGCTCTGTTACGGCTTTTTACAATTTAAATTTTGCATGTAATTGGCCCATAACATTGACTTAGCTCTTTTGGCAGGTATCTTTGATTGTTTATTAAGTAGCCAAGGAATTAAAGTTAGAAAATCAGCCATTACTCATGTTCTGTAAATGGTTTTGGATTTTTTCAAAATACATTTATCATTTAATTTAAGGGGACTGTACTAAGAGCTCCATAATAGATGACTTGACATAAAGGAGGCTGTAGCAGATTTTAAGTGATTAGTCTGTCAAGTTAATAATGCACATTTTAAAAAAGGTGTGAAAATAACTACATGCATGATAGTTACTCTGTTATTTTGAAGGTAGTGTGAGGGAGGTGGAGGGATGGCTGGTTTTCTATTAAATTGGCAACATGACACCAATTTTTATCTGAGGATAATTCTTTTACTATTTATCATCTAACATCAGTGTCCAGTGGTAGCTCTTTCTATTATCAAGTCTCTGGAGGAGAATGCATGCCTTATTGTTCGTTTTTTTTTTGTTACAGTTAACATGGTTATTATTGTTTAATATTTATATTACAGATGTACCCAAAAGCCTTAGCCCATTATGCTAGATGCTATATGACAGCCCATGTCCCGATTCTGCTGTGCCCAGGTGGAGCGCTGTTGAAGTCAGTGGGGTTCTGTCTCAGAGTGGCTGCCCTTTAAGGGAGTTGACCCAGCCCCTCCTGTGACTAATCAGCGGCCTCCCCAGATGATGCTGTGGGCGAGGGATCCAATGATAGCTTGAAGATTATCTGACCTGTTCCTCATTAAAGGCCAACAAGAGCTCAGTTGCTGGGGAAGGAAGCAGGGAATCGGAGGACTCCTTTGCAGGAGTCCCCAGTTTATATACGACTCCCAGACAGACAGCCTGTGGAGTGTAATCTTGTAGGGAGTAGGCTGGGTCTTGCAGAAGACACCAGGTCAGGGGGAAATAACATGATCGATATGGTGGACTTGAGTTAACTAGCTTTTATTTTGAAGAAAGAAAACGGAAGGTTGGAGGAACAGCGACAGAAATCCTGTGGCTGGAGAGTATTCTCTGGTGCAGGGGCCTGATGAGTTAGCCCTCTGGCTTACAGGCTCTGTGCGGGTGCAGCCGTCGGCCATGTGTTGTAAATTGCAGGATCAGGCCTCAAAGACAAGGCACAACACTTGGATGAGACAAACAAGCAGGTCTTGGGTGAGGAGGAGGTAACTAATGAAAGGGGACTGTAATGAAATCCCCTCTGCTAAGCTTTGTGATTGCCCCACACACTGAGGAAATATCCCTTTTGTGGCTAGCACCACCCCACAAACCAAGCAAGTGTACAAGTCAAGCTAGGGAACTTGTAGATGGAAATAATTTAAAAGGCACCATTAATTTCAAATCCAGTCAAGTCCATAAAATGAGCTAGAAGTAGTTTCTGCCCTTGAGCACCCTGCCAATTTCTATAAATGTTTTTCTTGTGTGAAAGACCCACAGAAACAGGGAAAACTGACTTTACCAGGAAAATGGTAAAACTGACTGTGGATGAAGTGCTGTTAAAAGCACAGAGGCAATAAACTGAGGAAAAGCAGAGAAATTATTTGTTTTTAGCTGATCTCTGCTACGTAGGTGCTGTTTGTAGCAACAGAATGTGAACAAATTTCCAGACTGAGCTGTGATTTAAGTTGATAATATCCTTTTAAACTATATGGCAAAAATTTTCTAAAATGAATAGTGATTTGGATGCCCAATTAGATGCATCTTTGAAAGGGCCTGATATTCAGAAGGTGGGTGCTTAGCACTGTCTGAAAATCATGCTGCTGAAGTGCCATAGATTCTTATATTATAAGGCCAGAAGGGACCATTGTGATCATCTAATCTGACATCCTGCAGAACACAGGCCATGTGACGTCCCTGAATTAATTCCTGTTTGAACTAAAGCAGATCCTTTAGAAAAACATCACATTTTAATTTAAAAATTGCCGGTGATGGAGAGTCTCTCACAACCCTTGGTAAATTGTTCCAATAGTTGTTAACCCTCTCTGTTGAAATTTTGCAATTTAGTTCTAGTGTGAATTTGTCTAGCTTCAACTTCCAACCATTGGATCTTGTTATATCTTTGTCTACTGGATTAAAGAGCTATGTAGTGTAGTTGTAGTCATGTCGGTCCCAGGATATTAGAGAGACAAGGTGGGTGAGATAATATCTTTTATTGGACCAGCTTCTGTGGGTGGAAGCTTGTCTCTCTCATCAACAGAAGTTAGTCCAATAAAAGATATTCCCTCACCCACCAGATTAAAGAGCTGTCTGTTATCAGTTTTCTGTTCCCCATGTAGGTGCTTATGGACTGTGATCAAGACACTTCTAAACCTTCTCTTCGTTAAGCTAAATAAATTGAGCTTCTTGAGTCTATCACTATAGGCTTTCTAATTCTTTAATTATTCTTGTGGCTCTTCTCTGAACCCTCTCCAATTTATCAACATCTTTCTTGAAATGTGGACACCAGAACTGAACACGATATTCCAGTAGCTGTCATACCAGTGCCAAATACAGAGATAATATCTTTCTGCTTGATATTCTCCTGTTCATACATCCAAGCATCATAATAGCCCATTTGGCTTCAACATCGCACTGGTAGCTCATGTTCAATTGATTATCCGCCATGACCTCCAAATCATTTTCAGGGTCAACACTTCCCAAGACAGAGTTCCTTATCCTGTAAGTATGGCCTGCATTCTTTGTTCCCAAATGTGTAACTTCACATTTGGCCATATTAAAACACAGATTTTTTGATTGCACCAGTCTGCCAAGCAATGCAGATTGCTCTGTATCAGTGATCTATATTGTTTGCCATTCCCCCAATCTGTGTGTCCTCTGCAAACCTTTATCAGTGATGTTTTTGTTTTCTTCGAGATCACTGATAAAAATGTTATAGTGTAGGCCCAAGAACCGATTCCTGCAGGAGTCCCCTAGAAATACACCCGTTTGATGATGATTGCCTGTTTACAGTTACATTCTGAGACCTATCAATTAGCCAATTTATAATCCATGTTAATTTGTATCGTTCTAGTTTCTTAATCAAGTTGGGTGCCAAGTTAAGGCACCCAAAAATCACTAGTTCCGTGGAAAATTTTGGCCTATATTCTTTCTTTCCCATGTACTTTGTTCTACGTATTCGACTTGATCATATCT
The DNA here is from genome assembly GCF_002925995.2 of Terrapene triunguis. NCBI lineage: Eukaryota > Metazoa > Chordata > Testudines > Emydidae > Terrapene > Terrapene triunguis. Next base: position 2,694,552 of record NW_020664561.1, on the reverse strand, counting down.
ATTAAAATTCAAATCCCAGCTCCATACATTTCTGCTCCTTACCACGTATGTTTAATATGCACTACAGTATTTAAATTTTACTATAATTATTGAGAAGGTAATTGATGGCACTGGAGCAAACTTAAGTCAAAATGAGAGAAAATGATCTCTTCATGAATCTCTGTTAGTTCCTGTACTAGTCAGTATATTGCAGCTCATTGCGTATCACTGTGGAGGCTGCATTACAGTTTTTATACCCCAAATGCTTCATTTTGTACTTGCTCACTTTAAATTGCAGTTTCTTTCAGTTTAATATTAAACAGCTGTTTTCTGGACCCTTCCACATATATAAAATTATGTTTTATAAAAATCATTTTTGTCACTTAAGTTCTTAACTGTGGTTTTGCTTCTCTTAGCATGACGAGATGTCCCGATTTTATAGGGACAGTTCCAATATTCGGGGCTTTGTCTTATATAGGCACCTATTATCCCCCACCTCTTGTCCTGATTTTTCACACTTGCTTCTGGTCATCCTAGATTCTCTGCTCATGAAAATGTAAGAAAGGAATAACTCTGAAGTCAACAGCATAAAACTGGTAGATGAGAGGAGAAGTGGACCCTTTGCTTCCAGTTGGTGTCCTCTTGAATTTAGTCTGCACCAAGAATTAGACTGTCCATTAAACAAAGCTTTTGTTAGTCTAGAAGTAGAACAGTTCCATCTTTATTTAGGGACAGAGAAGACAGAGAGCGCCAGCTGAGGATATTTCAAATGGGGCCTTCTCAGAATTTGAAAACCCTTCTTAGGGGAAACTAAGATTGGGAAAAAAAAGAAAAGAAAAGAAAAATTAACACTTCCTGTAAAGCACAGACCGCCCAGTCTTCAGAGCCTGGATATGTCTCTCTTCATCTGAGGTCTCTGAATGTAAGAATGAGACAAGCAGCTAGTAATCAAATTAGTCTATAATTCTTCCATTTTCCAAGTCGTTATGATTTTCTTTCAAGTTTTATGATGTCTGGAAGCCTAGTACCTGCATAGAGCTCACAAAGGAACTTTCTCCTAAAAGAATGGATTCAGCAATCAATCCATAACATGTGGGTTGTTCTTCCGGCTGCTGTTTCTCAAAAGTAGTATACCGCTGTTGGTCTTGGAGTAGAACCACTCTTCCCCATGGATCTGTGTCCAGAGAGAGAAAGAGAATCACTTTCACTGACTTCTTGAAAAATGTGCTGTTGTTTTTGGTTCATAAAAGGTCCAAAATGGCTTAGCCTGCTAATTCCAAATTTTTTTTTTTTTTTTGGCCTTGCTGAAGACAGGTGCCTTTTAGCTTTTGATTTTGTGTCTTTATTGTACATATCTACAATTCAAGTTGAATAAAGCTAAATTTCTCATCAAACAAATAGGAGATCTATTATGCTTTTATCTGCTTACCAATTTCTTGACACTTCTTTAACTTGAACTTTTATGTTGAATTTCTTGGCTTTCAGGACCTTATACTCACATCTTAACTAGAAAAGGGCCAGAGCCACAAAGTTCAAGAGTGCTTGAGTCTCAGAGTAAGGTTTGAGATCATCTGTAATCTCATTTGACTTTTCTGTCTGCAATTATAGGTCTGGTCTACACTACAGACCTAGATCGGTATAACTATATCGCTCAAGGGTTTGAAAAATCCACACCCCTGAGCAATATAGTTATATCGATCTAACCCTCCGCATAGACAGCGCTATGTTGGTGGGAGAGCTTCTCAGGGAGGTGGATGAACTACACCGATGGGAGATCTCTCTCCTGTCAGCATAGAGCATCTTCATTAAAGCGTTACAGTGGTGCAGCACCGATGCAGCATTTTAAGGGTAAACTTGCCCATATCTAAATACATGATGAATCAGTAGAACAGTCAGTGATGCTATTCTGATGAGCAGAGAAACACCACTTACTTCTGAAAGTCTGTCTTGTGCTCACATTGAAAATACAAATGTGATTTTAAAAAATATTTAGGTAGACCAGTATCTGGGAAAACCTTTTTGCCAGGAGTATAGTAGATGAATTATTATGATCTATTTGAACCAGAAATTAAATACTTATTGCAGCAGAGCTCTCTGGAACCCAGCCTACCAAGAGGAGACATTATCCTACAAATTATTAACTATTGATTTATATAATGCCTTTTGCATGCAGTGGAATGCTTTGCAGTGTAACAATAACTATCACAAAAAAGATTAATAGGCAGCACAACCAAAAACAAGTACAAGTAGGCTTCAAATAACTAGACTAAAATAACTACTACATAAGAACCTAGGAAACTGAGTCCCCACTGTTGGAGTTTGTACCTCAGTGGCAGCTGATGTACATTCTCCTTTCTTCATAATGAACAGTGGTTTCAGTCTTGGAAAGCTATGGCTCTCTGTGCAATGCTTCTTAACTATTTGTTTCCATACCGGAAGAGCTATGCTGCTGTGTGATTCCACCATCTATACTGCCCCCAAGGGTCAGTATGTGGCAGAGAAACCAGCACAAGTTAATTCTAACCCAGACAGCACAGATTGTGCCAGGATGCTCCAAGTATCTGAAGCTTATTGAGCAACTGATCCAGCCCCTCCTGTGCTCTTCCAGCCTGGAAAACCTGATCCCTGCAGGAATGTCTTCTGTGTACGTGTGTGGGGGGGGGGGGGGGGGGGAGAGAGGTGTCTGGAGCTGGCACTTCTGCCTTCTGTGCCTTCAGCTGCCAGGTACACTGCTTTTTACTCCCCCCTCATTAGTGGAAGTGTGTGGCGAGGAGCATGTAGCCCTAATTCTGGGTGTGAGGGAACCCACTGATTTAGCTGCATGGATCACATGGAAGAGTGTTTCCACCACACAGGCAAAAACTATCCCCTATGGATGTTCTGCAGGGCAGGGAAGACAAAACAACAGCAGCTCATATTCTGCATGGTGGTGTGGCCTAACCAAATTCTGCAAATACACAGAAACTGAGTCATTCAGGGACTAATCCATTGAGCTTTATCAACAGGAATTGAGGGTGTTTGCCTCTCAGAATCGGGTCCCAAGAATGGTCAGATGATTGTAACTGAGGCACCCGGCTGTATAAGTGGAGGAATACACAGTCCTGATAATATTTTCAAAAATTTGGACTCATTTGTAAAGTAGGTGGCATATACAGAATGCATGGTAATGTGGGGTAGTATACAAGTTTTATTACCGTGTTTGGGATGAGCTATTTAATGTGGATGTAGCTTTGGCTTTACAAACATGATAGATGTGCTATCTGCATAGTGATCTGACTGATATGAGATGATATCTGCATGTTTTCCTAGTGGATAAAAGGGTGATTTTGACATAACTACCAGTCTCCATGTCGCCTTTCTTCTCTGGCCTGAGTGTATACTGGGATACAAATAGGCATCTCTTCCAATTGCAGAGATCTCTCTCATAGTCAAGGTCAAATCATGAAACTACCAGATGAATTCTCTCTGTGGGCTAGCTTCTGAGTGGATATACCTGAAGTTGCCTTCAACTTTATTTCAGGTGGGCAACTTGCAGAAGCTGGTTGAACTATAGGGTTGGGGCACATGACTTACGGGGAGAGGCTGAGGGAACTGGTCTTGTTTAGTCTGCAGAAGAGAAGAGTTAATTAATTCAGAGTATGTGTTAATACCTGGGGGAGCAAACAACTGTGCATATCTCTCTCAGAGGGCGAACAATTTGAGTTTACCCTGCATAAGCTTTATACAGGGTAAAACAGATTTATTTGGGTTTAGACCCCATTGGGAGTTGGGCATCTGAGTGCTAAAGACAAGCACACTTCTGTGAGCTGTTTTCAGGTAAGCCTGCAGCTTTGGGGCAAGTAATACAGACCCTGGGTCTTTGTTGGAGCAGACGGGAGAGTCTGGCTCAGCAAGAAAGGGTGCTGGAGTCCTGAGCTGGCAGGGAAAACAGGAGCAGAGGTAGTCTAGGCACATCAGGTGGCAGCTCCCAAGGGGGTTTCTGTGATCCAACCCGTCACACCCATATCTTCTAAGATTCTATTGCATGACAAGTCATTTGTACAAGTGATAGATTTTTTTTTTTAAACAAGGGCTTAGAGAAGAAGTTATTGATAAGCATTTGCTTTCAGCATCCATTATAGAATTATTTTGCAACAGATCTTGGTAACTGGAATTTGGCATTACTTTGTCTTTCAGTGTAAGTAGTTTGAGGCAGTTACTTTCTGCAGAAAGCTGGGGAAAATAGCAATTTTCTTATGAGACTCGCATTATCCCAGTTTTGCACAAAGAGAGAGACAATCTTCTAAGTTGTTCCTAAGCTTCACTCCCAATTTCCATTCAAAGCAAAAATTTGCTTTACTTAATGTTTCCCTTTGATCATGAGAGACAGTGAATGCTCCTCCTCCCGTAGACATTGGAGCCTTTATGTTTTATTAGAAAGGATAAACACATCGGTCCTTAGCTCAAATGGAGGACTTTGATCTTCTAGAGTTATTTCTAAATAGATCACTTGCTTTGAGGAGTAGAGGATTAGATTGCTCATCACACATTAAACCATAACCTAATCTATGTTGGGGGCAGTAAGAGGAAAGTTGCATCTTCTTGAAAGATGCAAAGCAACAGCATATCTAGGCTTTAGTTTCCCCATCTGCAAAATGAGGATAAAGAGACCCTTGAAAATCCCATCCTCAAATGGATGTGGTTAGCATTAATTACTTAATGTTGGCAAATGGCTTTGAAGATACAAAATGCTGTTTGGAGAGAGATGGACATTAGAGCTGGGGGAGGGAGGCCTTGAGAATTTGGTTGATATGACAGGGTAACAGGGTTCCCACTCAACAGTAGTGCGTCGCCTCGTGTCTAGATCTGGAAAGTAGATCTCGTGGCGTCGGGTGCCCCCTTCTGCTCTCAGCTTGCTCTCCGACAATCTCTCTTCTGATAACTTGGCAGGAGCTGTGACGTTGACAAGAAAGCTGGGCAGCTAGAGCTCACCTGCCCCCTGCTCCCGTGGAGAGCTGGACAGCTGGATCCTGCTCCTAGCTGGGAGCCAGCCCCGTGGCTTTGGACTAAGCTGTGAAATTGAAAAGGCTGCCCAGCTCCCAGCGGGAGTGCGTGGGTGGGTGGCCAAGAAGCTGGGGCAGCTGGACCCACTTTCCAGGGGTGAGAAGTGGATTCCCCCAGCTCCCAGTGGGGAATGCGGGAGGGGGGAGTGGCAGCCTGCCAGAGCCCAAGAGCCTGTGGGACAGCCAGGCTCCCAGCAGAGAGCTGCCAGCGGAGCTGAGACACCGGGCTCTCAGCTCCCCACACTACCCCTCTTAGGTTAGTGGAAGTGCTCCTGGTGAGGATGCGCACCACTGACAGAAGGAGGGTAGTGTGGACATGCACCTCCACAGTAATTACTGTGGTGGCTATAAGTCGACCTAATATAGGTTGACTTATGTTTGTAGTGTAGACATACCCTCAGGTGATGCCAGGTAACTTAATTGGCCTCTCGGGCCCTCATGAACACTATCAGGGCTGGTGTGGGGTGCACATCCCATCACAGGGAGGTCTTTGCCTGCTGAGGGCAGGTATGTGTGACTGAAAGCCTCTGCCTGTTAGGGCACCAGGAGAGAGCCCATGAGTCTGGATTAGTGGCACCTTGGACCCAGAAGAAACCTTTTTGGAAGCAGACTAGCTTTTGTTTGTTTATTTTTGCAGTAAGATGTGAACGATATCTGTAGAACATTAGCTTATCATAGAAGATTAGGGTTGGAAGAGACCTCAGGAGGTCATCTAGTCCAACCCCCTGCTCAAAGCAGGACCAACCCCAACTAAATCATCCCAGCCAGGGCTTTGTCAAGCCAGGCCTTGAAAACCTCTAAGGATGGAGATTCCACCTTAGAGATTCCACTTATATTATGCTTCCCTCTAGTCTCTGTGCTGCAATAACTTCATAAACCTGCAAGAGCTGTGAAAAGGATAACAGAATCCTGCCACCCAGAAATAGTGACAACCATCTCAAGGGATGGAAACTAACATCTTTGACGCTGCCAGTCGCCTGTCATTGAACGTTCCAGTGGGTTTGAATACCATCCCCCTAGGATTAGCTCTGTAATCACCCCATTACTGATTTATGGCATAAGCCGTCTAGCACAGAGTTGGTGGCTGTTACAGACATTTCAAATGTTGCAGCGCATTGGTGAAAAGTGAACAGTTGTCTCTGACCTGTGGTGAATTGAATGAATGCTTCCCATGTGCTAATTGAGTTGAATAAAACCAGTTAAAACAAGAGCATGAGAAAAGCAGTCGCTTTTGTAGTTTCTTACTTCACATGACTAATGGAAGGGTTTTTAAAAAAAATACTGCTTGTTCTTTACATTACAATTTCAAGTCCTAACCAGACCTGAAGACTGTAGGATTATGGGGAGAACTGGGGGAAATGAAAGCACACAAGCTAAGTGTGTGACAGCTGAGCAATGAGGAGAGGAAGAGGTTAGTAGCCAGACTGATTAAGTTGCTTTGTTTTTACTTAACCCATATTTAGTTCCACTGACTAACATGTTGGAGAAAGAAAGCCTTTGGTGAAGGCTCAATGCTCTTGTTAAGGCGTGAGAGCTAATAACATACATCTTCTGAAATATCCATAGTTCCTTCAGCCAAACTAGGAAAGATCAAAGCTGACTTGTGATATTTCTAAGGTTTTTTTAACAAAAAGAAAACCCCAAATGAACAAAGATCCCCGCCCCCCCAACCGTCAGCCCCTCTTTAGCTGTCATACTGCAGCAAAAGGGGCAGAAGTCCAATTCTCCTCCTCCCTCTCTCTTTGCAGGTCGCCTTTAACATCCCTGCTAATCCTGTAACTGGCAGTCACTGACAACAGTAAAGAAGTACACATCAGCCTGTGTTGTTTGCATGAACAGTGTGTAACGTGTTTTAGATCTAGCATTCAGTAATTTGTAGCAATTATTTTAACATAGTGCCTTTCCTCCCCTCATTCTGTCAGCTTCAGATTATTTCTGAGGGGTAAAATAGCAAAGCAAATAACTCCTGTTTTTGGGTTCTCGTAGCCGTTGAAGTACAATGTAAGTAAAAGCCACAAAGCTGGCTGAAAACAGTTATGTCAGCAGTAAGTAGATTGAATTAGAGCTCCAGTCTTGATCTTCATCTTTGAAATCATGACAGAAAAATGCTTTTGGAGTTCTTCAAAAACTTGCCTGCGATGCCATAGTGGCATGGACTCATTCATTTTGAATAGTGGCCTTTACCCCGATGCCTTTTTTTAATCACAAAGCTGGTGAGTGACTTTGGCACTTGCACATAATTTACTTATCTTCTGTTTATCTCCTGTTTTCCCATCAATCTTGTTCTGGCTAGAAGAGCTTTTGGAATCTCTTTATTGTACTGCTGTATAACTAGCCATTCTTGGGATCTCTGTCTCCAACTTTGTATATTCATCTTAATTTTCCAAAGGGACTGTTAATTTTGTGTGCCCAGCTTAAGCTGCCATAGTAGCCTGAGGGAAGGTGCACAGTAATTTCCACTTCTCTCTAAACTGACTCAAGTTAGGTTTCCCCTTTTGAAAATGGAGGCCATTATATACATATACAATCTGAAACGGGGGGAAGAATCTGGTGATATTTATTTTCTCCCCCTCTAGGTATACACAATTTAAAAATCATTTGTAAAAACCCTCACTTCTTGCATTGCCTACAAATAGGAACTATGGTAGAGGAGCTCCTTGTGCAACAGGAGCAGTGAGGGAGACGATCTGGCTATACATAACATTTCAGAAAGAATTCCTTCTTGTCAGTTACTATTTGTGGACACTGCAGGAGAAGTGAATGTTTCTAAATGATTTGGATAAGGAGCAGGGAGATGTGCTTGGCATCCTGAGATTCTGAGGTCATTCTGTGCATAGGAGCAGTGTGGAAAAAGGCACAGAGATGGGAGAAGTAGAAATAACTGGATGTCAGTGTTGACATGGTTTCTAGAATGGTGGAGTTGGAGGGGATGCAATAGGAGATCAGGTTCTAGATGTTGGCTGGGACACGGCTGTGCAGGACCTCAAAGAGAAGAGACGGGATCGAAACTTGGTATGTTGGCCAGACTCAAAGAATAGTGGGGGACATGGTTTGATCCAAATGTGGGAGTGACCACTTTAGCAGCAGTGTGTGGAGTGTGGCTGAGCTGTGGTGTTAATTTTGGTATCTAAGAAGCACATGAGGTTTCAGGATCTACATGAGTAAAGACCTTTTTATATATGAGTTGTATTGTCTTGATCCCTTCAAACTGACATGTGAAGCCACGAATGTGTATATGGGGATTATGGTAATTGTATGGCTGGGGACTGGAATGCATTATAGATGTGAGGAAAAGCTTTTCTTCAGTTCCACGCCATATTTGCATAGCTGGGATTTACATTGCTTCCCACTAAATAATGTATAGTGCAAGCCCCAGTCATAGCAGCATATAGTCAGAAGGAAGAAATTGCTGGAGTATTGGATACACAGGACTCTGTTCCTCACTGTGTACCCCATTGCCTTCTGGAAGAAGCATTCCTGTTTGCAGTTAGAGTAGGGTGGGATGTATACATCCAGACAAGTTTATATATATTCCAAATCCTTATATCTTTAGCAAACCAATGTTCTACCTGTAAATGTCAATCTTAAGGTGACTATGATGAATGTGTACGACATAAGAAGTGGAACCTGGTATGTGATTGGGTAGCCTTCATTATTCAGACCAAACAGGCTTTAAAAATTGCACCTTATATATTGCACAGATGACTAAATGGGACTTGATTTTCTTTTCTTTTTTCCCCCCTCCCCAGTTGTTGCAGTTACTGGAGTCTGAAACCTCTCGATTAGAAGCCTTTCTGGAATGGAAACGACTGGAACCAGTTTATTGGCACTGGATGGTAATGAATCAAACTAAATATTAAGGGTGCAGTTTTCTTAAATCTAACAAACAACTGGCTGCTCCTCAAACATCCTTCCCATATATTTGGAAAAGTGAATGTTGTCAACAACCTATACAACTTCCTTTTGAAGATGAGGCCAGTTAAATTAAAGGACATATTCTTAGATCTCCCTCATCATTCTAGCTCTGTTGTATGACTTACTCAGCGGTGGCTCCAGGCAGCAGCGCTCCAAGCGCGTGCCTGGGGCGGCAAGCCATGGGGGGCACCCTGCTGGTCCCTGTGAGGGTGGCAGTCAGGCAGCCTTCGGCGGCATGTCTGTGGGAGGTCCGCCGGTCCTGTGGCTTCGGCGGCAATTCGGTGGCGGGTACGCCGAAGCCGCGGGACTGGCGGACCTCCCGCAGGCAGGCCGCTGAAGGCAGCCTGCCTGCCGTGCTTGGGGCAGCAAAAAAGCTAGAGCCGCCCCTGGACTTACTCAGACAAGTTAAGAAATTGGAGGGAAGAGAAGCTGAATTCAGGCATCTACAGTTATCACAAATGGAAATGCCTGATCTTTTATGTTTAAGAAAACATAGCAATCACACATTTTGTTATAAATTAAATGGCTAGTCAGAAGAGGAACTTTAAGTTTTATTACAGACTCAAAGACAACTAAATTTGTAAGCAGTTGAAATTTCAACAACTTCATTTTTCCAGCCAGACAGTGTGTTGAAATTGCAGATTTCCCCTTGAACTGTGTTGAATGATCATAAGAAAATCAATAAGCCTTCCTCTATGCATCTTATGACTTCTATACATCTCACTTCTGTATTAAACTTTCACCCATTTACAGCTGCTGAAAGTAATTCTTAAAAAACAGCAATTTAACAAAATGAGTTTATAGAATTTGTAGAAGCAGGACCATTAATTGCCAGTGTACCTTGTTCTATACAGAAAGCAAAATAAAGGAGTAGAAAATCATCTAACCTGTCTTGAAAAATATTTAAAAACCCACTAGCATGTGTGTGTTGTCAGCAAAGGTGATTGTTTCTATAACTACTGGTGCTTTATTTATCTCTATTATTGTGCTGCTCTGAAAAGTATCAGCATTAGGATGGGCACAGATCCAGAATCATACAAGCAAGAGTTCAGATCAGGCAAATTGTAACTGCAGTTGCTATGGAATTTTGATCTACTCACCAGGGGCCTGCTGCTGTGAGGCGCTGAGCTGGTTGTGGAGGGTACTGTGAACATCATAGGATGGGCTCTGCACCTCTCTGGATGAGGTCCTGAATAAATACTGGCCAATAGTACATCATTATTTGAGAATCTAACACACTATCATTCCTAATTGGAAATGTGTATTTTCTCTCAGTCTGTGGGATCAATTTCTGTTTTCTTTCCTTTCTGTTTTTGTTGTTCTTGAATGCTGTAGAACATACTAAAGAACCCAGATAAGATGTATTTTGACCCATGTTGTAACTAGCAGAATTATCATAAGAACTTTTTGCATTAGAAAAAGGTTGTCTGGTTCAGAAAACAAGTGCTTCTATGTTTCTTAATTCCACGCTACTGTGGTTTTCATTTGACCCCTCCATTTTCCCCTTAAGAAGCAAGCCAAAGTGTCTCTTTGCTTGCTTCAGCTACTTTTCCTGCTGAATTTTCCCCATATGTTTATCACCGCTTGCATGGTATACTTCTATCTGATTTCCTGTTTACTCTTGTGTATAGTTTTCTCAACTTTTAGATTACATCCTCTAGTTTTTTAAATCTTCATCAGTATAAAAATATATTTCTATCAACTGTATCAATCCCTTTCATATTTTGGAGACCACCTTTTACCAGTGAGCATAAACTCAGATTCCTTAACCTTTCTTTATCATTCATAGATTATAGATTCATAGATTCATAGATTCTAGGACTGGAAGGGACCTCGAGAGGTCATCGAGTCCAGTCCCCTGCCCGCATGGCAGGACCAAATACTGTCTAGACCATCCCTGATAGACATTTATCTAACCTACTCTTAAATATCTCCAGAGATGGAGATTCCACAACCTCCCTAGGCAATTTATTCCAGTGTTTAACCACCCTGACAGTTAGGAACTTTTTCCTAATGTCCAACCTAGACCTCCCTTGCTGCAGTTTAAGCCCATTGCTTCTTGTTCTATCCTCAGAGGCTAAGGTGAACAAGTTTTCTCCCTCCTCCTTATGACACCCTTTTAGATACCTGAAAACTGCTATCATGTCCCCTCTCAGTCTTCTCTTTTCCAAACTAAACAAACCCAATTCTTTCAGCCTAGTTGTTCCAACTAGTATAATCTGTGCTGTCAGCCCCTTTCTGTGAAGTGTGCAGAACTGCACCTATTATCTCTACGGGGTCTACATACCTTAGGGCTAGGCTAACAGTCTCAGTGCCTTGATTTATATTCGGTCCGTCTGCTATTATAACTCTTTAGTTCTTTGAGATGATCTCTGGACATTCCCACTCTGGGGATGTACAGAGGTCATCTCCAAGAACTCCAGTTACAGATGAGTAACCTTCCTTTTCTGATTTCTCCTTTTTACTGTGGCTGTGTGCTGAGCTGATGGACTGAATGGTTCCCTCACAGTAACCTGCAGCTCTTCTGATCACTGTGGGGAATGGTAATTACATTTTGTTCAGATTCCCTGAACTGCTTCCTTACTCCCAGATTATTTAATATTTTTACAATGAATGCCTCTGCTCTCCAGTCATCTAGACCAGCCAAGTCTCTTGGATTCTGGCTGTCACATTCTTCTTTCCTTTCTTTGTCTCCAGGCTTTGTCTCATCTGCCAACTTGAAGATCTTATTTTCAGAACCCTTGAACTCCCAAGCATGGAGGCAGAAGCCCTATGAGAAAGGTCTGGAGTACACTCCATTTCAACAAAAATATATTCTATTCTCTTTGTCTCTTGCTCTAGTACAGTTTTCTACCCAGCCCCTCACACCTTTCAACTTACCGTTTTAGGTTTATTTATCTTTCTAATGTAACCAGTCATTAGCAGATTTATATATTGAGCTCACCAGCATGCTCTAAGCATGTGGAGTCCAGAACATCACTGAGACTGTGGTCTCAGTTAATGACTGGAGTGCAGGAGGTAAGTTTCTTCTTGTCCCCATCAGTATCACCTCTGTCTTGCCAGTGTCCAGCTTTCAGCAACTGCTCTTACTCCAGATGCTGTTTTTGGCCAGGCACTGAGAAAACTGGAGGGGGCAAATAGAACCATCAGCCAGCATATAATGCTGTGTCATATTCCAGAGGGACATCTACAGAATCTTGGATGACAAGAGGAAGTCATCCACCAGAACAACCACCGTTGTCTTGCTTTTGTGCCCTGGCCTGAAATGTTGAGAAGGATCTAGGATGCTGGCAACTGGTAGTTCAAGTTGAAGTCAGTTCTTTGCCAGCTTCTCAGACAGCTTTCTCAAAAACAGTGGGCAGTGTTTTGTGTATCTTAAGTGTTGGCTGGAGTGATAGATTCCCTTCTTCACAGGAGATGTTGACTATCCCTGTAATCAGGAATACTAGATGTTTTCAACCCTTTCATTGGCCAGGACTGGCCTGCATTAGAGTGGCAGGTGGTGGCCTGGACTGTGTTTTGACTTCAGGAACATCTTGTTGTCTGAGTGGGATGAATTCTTAGAAGTAGGGTGGTGTTGATCCAGTGCTCATCTTGCTGAACTTGGTGTCCCCAGAGTCTGTCCTGATGCAAGGGATCTTTGAGAAATGGTTTGATAGTTCCTTGCAGCACAGTGAGCCTGGCTGAGTTCTGTGACCAGATGGAAGCAGTTTGTGAGTGATGGGTCTGTGACAGAAGAGAAGTTGGTCTCTTTCTATTTTTAATGGTAATGACAAAAGTTTGTAAGAATTCCTTGTGCTGAAGTCTCTCTGTGACAGCTAGCATTCTGTGTTTGCCTTCATCAATGTTTGAGCCTGCTTTCTTCCTGATTTTTCTGTGAGAACCATGCAAGTCCAAGTCCTTCCTTTGCAGAGCATTGATAGCAGAAGTCCGAGCCTGGTTGTCATGCCTTACTAATTCTTATGCCCCTTGGCTTCTAAATTCAGTAGAGTTCTCTGAGGAAACATCTGGAATTTGGCAGGGTCCAGATTAGGATTTAGGCAGGATATCCTAAATTGTTGTACTGGGCCTAACAGAAATACGATGTGATGATTTTCACAAATGGAAATTTACATAAATTTGTGTGTAGTCTAAGCACAGGTTGTACATGTATGAGACATCAAACACATTCTTGGGTGTCGTAAAATAATAATAGAAGGCTTAGAATGGGAAGAGGAGTTGGAGGAGTAGTTCTAATGAAACAAGTGTATTTTCTAATCGTTATAGAGCACAATTTTGAGAAGCGCAGTCAGGAAAGTAACTGAAATACTTTCCTCATGGATTGTATTTTCTAAATGGACAACCTACCTAATTGTCAATTACTGAGGGACAATCCTCATTCGTTGATATATTTTGCTTAACCAAATCTCTGTACACTTTTCATGAGTGATGTACCGGAGTACTTGGATTCTAATATCTAAACTATTGTTAAATCTATTCACCGAAATTTGGGTTATTGCTGATTATGTACTCTATGTATCATATGACTTTTAAAAACAAACTTTGTATTTGTGGATAGTCTAAGCACTATTCCCAGATGTACAGACACTCGTTTCTCAACCTATGTATTATATAATTTTTTTAACGTTAGCTTTAATACAAATTTTAAATAGAGACACTAACTTGAAACACTTTGTTCTAGTAGAGAGGAACTGAAAGTATGAGACTAATAGGAAATCTTAGTATCAGTGACACGTGGCGAGCAATAGGTTTACAGGACATAGCCCTCCAAAGGGATTAGGTTCAAAAAAATATATTGTGAGGAATTAAACAAGTTAGTGAGCATGGAGCAATGGGAGGAGGAAGTGTTAGAACTCACAAGTGAGGAAGAAGATTGGAGCATTTTAAAAAGTACTATGATCAAGGGGCAACAGACTAAACTTCCCCAGAAATGGAGAATTCTTGGAATAAGTGACCACTTAGGGTATGTCTACACTGCAATTAGACACCTGTGGCTGGCCTGTGCCAGCTGACTCTGGCTCATGGGGCTCAGCATTAAAGGGCTATTTAATTGCTGTGTAGACATTTGGGCTGGGGCTGCAGTCCAAGCTCTGAGACTCTCCCACCTCACGGGGTCAAGCCCAAAAGTCTACACCTCAGTTGAATAACCCCTTAGCCCAAGCCCACTGGCATGAGCCAGCCATTGGTTTTTAATTGACATACCCTCTTGCAGGGCTGCTCAAAGTCGTGAACCTAGAAATGAAACTGTCCTAGAAAGGGGGAGGGAACTAAATGAGACTATGCAGTGTCAATTAAGGCTTGTAGGGGCAAGAAAAGGGCAGCAAAATGTGTTAATGCTGCCAAAGGGTTTAAGAATGGCTGTTACAAATCTATCAGTATAAAAATGCTAGAGAGGAACTAGGCTCATTCAGTAGTGAGGGAGATTAAATTAATTAGGTTTCTAAAATAGCTCTGCTACTGAATGCTTTCTAAAATTCTAGTATGAAAAATGGGGGGTGGGGTGGACTATAGAATATGGATAATCAGCCATGAGAAATGAGGAGCTGTTGATAAAAAAATGTTAAATTTGGGAAAGGGGGCTGTAAAAAAAAGTAACTATATATAAATCAGCATGTCTAGATTACTTAAAATTTGACTAAATAAAGCCCTGGCTTAGAATTTTGCCTTAAATATTTAAATACTGAACTCCCAATCTTTGGGAAAAATAGTAGTGTATGATTGTGTAATTAAAGACCATACCAAACCCCAAATAGGTCTTCTTATCACTAAATCAAAGATGGAAATTATTAAAATTAATTTACCTACTGATGATTTTATATACTTGGAAGGAGAAGCCTTGAAAACTGTTAATAAATTTAATTATATGGGTAGCATAATTCGTGATACTGGTGACAGCATAGGTGAATCAAATGCTGTATTTAAAAAACTTAACACAGTATGAAAGTCCAATATGATTAGCAAAAACACCAAACTTAAAATCTTTAGAAGCTATGTCCTAAACATCCTCCAACATGGAGTAGAGTCCAGGAAAAATAAGTCAAACCAGCACAAACTTAACAGCTTTCAATGTAAATGTCTGCGTAGAATATTCAGAGTAAAAGGGACTGATAAAATAAGTAATGAAGAAGCACTAGAACGGGTATCATTACCTACAACAATACAGGAAGGGGTGTAATCAGGAAGGCCAAAACACAACTGGAGTTGCAGTAAGCAAGAGATGTGAAGGGTAACAAGAAGGGTTTCTACAGGTATGTTAGTAACAAGAATTGCGTCCAGCTTTGGACCCCCCACTACAGAAAGGATGTGGACCAATTGGAGAGAGTCCAGCGGAGGGCAACAAAAATGATTAGGGGTCTGGAGCACATGACTTATGAGGAGAGGCTGAGGGAACTGGGATTGTTTAGTCTCCAGAAGAGAAGAATGAGGGGGGATTTGATAGCTGCTTTCAACTACCTGGAGGGGGGTTCCAAAGAGGATGGAGCTCGGCTGTTCTCAGTGGTGGCAGATGACAGAACAAGGAGCAGTGGTCTCAAGTTGCAGTGGGGGAGGTTTAGGTTGGATATTAGGAAACATTATTTCACTAGGAGGGTGGTGAAGCACTGGAATGGATTACCTAGGGAGAGTCATAGAATATCAGGGTTGGAAGGGACATCTAGTCCAACTCCCTGCTCAAAGCAGGACCTAATCCCCAACTAAATCATCCCAGCAAGGGCTTTGTCAAGCCTGACCTTAAAAACCTCTAAGGAAGGAGATTCCACCACCTCCCTAGGTAACCCATTCCAGTGCTTCACCACCCTCCTAGTGAAAAAGTTTTTCCTAATATCCAGTGTGGTGGAGGTGGTGGAATCTCCTTCCTTAGAGGTTTTTAAGACCCGGCTTGGCAAAGCCCTGGCTGGGATGATTTAGTTGGGGTTGGTCCTGTTTTGAGCAGGGGGTTGGACTAGATGACCTCCTGAGGTCTCGTCCAACCCTAATCTTCTATGATTCTAAGTGGTCCAGAAGAAGAGCTGGACATATTTGGCACCTCTTTTAAGAATGCCAGATTATAGGCTACCTAAAAAATCATTTCTTTGGTGACTCCAATGCAAGAGATGGATAGGCCAGCCTAGAGCACTGGTGTGCAAACTTTTCCAGTCGCACCCTCCCTTATCCTTAACAGAGTCTGTCCATGCCCTGCCTCCATGACTGCACAGCCAAAGCTTCCTCAGCAGTGGGCTGCTTCTACCTTGCAGCCAGGCTGCATTGGTAGGGCAGGGACAATACCTGGCTTCTGCCTCTCCTCCCTCAGGTTTTCAGGGTGGGGGAAAGTATGTGCGATGGTCTCTGGGGGTGGAGCCAGCACTGGGAGCAGAGGCTGCTGGGAGTGAAAATCAGTGTGACACACTGACCCACAGGCTGGGTTACCTGGGGGGGGAGGGATAACTCAGTGGTTTGAGCATTGGCCTGCTAAACCCAGGGTTGTGAGTTCAGTCCTTGAGAGGGCCATTTAGGGATCTGGGGCAAAAAAACAAACAAACTGTCAGGGACAGTACTTGGTCCTGCTAGTGAAGGCAGGGGGCTGGACTCGATGACCTTTCAAGGTCCCTTCCAGTTCTATGAGATGGGTATCTCTCTCTCTGTCTCTGTCTCTCTCTCTCTCTCTGTATATATATATCCGCTGAGGTGAGTAAGGGGGGTGAAGATGGTGCTCCCTCCCTGGCCCCATGGAGGCTGGGCCCGCTGTGCGGGGCTGGCACCAGCTGCCTAGCATTGATGCTTGCCTTCTGAACGTTCCTCTTCCCCCTCGGAGTCGCGCTCCACAGTTTGCCCACCACTGCCCTAGAGCACACTCTGTAGCACATTAATGGCTGAAGCAGCATCATTATGTTTGAATATAAAAGACCTGGAAAAATGAGCCCAGGTTTCTTTGGTGGATCTTAGCAACCTGGTTTGGTGCTAATTGGGTTCAGTAGTTACCAAGGTGTTTCTAATCTCCCTATAGCAGGTTTGAAGGGCTCGCCCACAAGCCTCTCTCTAATCCGTCCATCCTTCATAGAATGCAGTACTAATCCCCAAAGTATCTTCATGCTCCACACAGCAAAACACAAGGCACATAAGATCCAAGTGGGCTCTGCTGCTGACTTGCTGGAGACCTGTTGCTCTGAAATGATTAAGCCTCTCACACTTTTCATTTCCTCCTGCTTCAGCTGCTGTTTTTACATTTCTGTAACAAAATAGCTGTGCAGTGAACTCTTCTATGTGCATGCATACTGACTGCATTCATTTTCAGTGTGCAGCTAGCTAGCAGCTTAGAGAATTTTCCACTGCCACATCTCAGCTCTTCATTTTCACATTTGTAACATTGTTTTAAAATAACTTTTTAAATGTAATAAAGCAGATATTACAAAATACAGATATTAGTAAGATATTATTGGACAGCATTACTAAAATTAGTTATTAATGACTATTTCCATGTCAACTTGGAAAATTCAGATTTCAATCACTTTTGAGTTAAATATCAAAGGACAAATGGGGTCTTTTTTTAAAGAACAGGACAAATAAACTTTTTTTTTTTTTTTTTTTTAACCCTTTCAGCACTTAAAAATGCCTGAAAGGATTTTTGCTGTCAAACTGAGACCAAGCATGGAAAACTTCAACTCTAAAATTTTAATGTAAATGTCATTTCATAGTCTATATAGCCTTGTCACATCTAGGGTACAGTACAGGCACCTCATTTCAAATGTTTGCAGCTTTTCAGCAGATGGTTTGTCAGTACTCTTGTTTCACAATTGTCACTTTTCTTAAAGAGTGCTACACTGGTTGAGCATTCCCAGCATTCAGGTACTTCAACCTTCCTCCAATTGAGGTTGCACAGTTTGCAAAGGAGCATGACGGTGCCTTTTTCGCTATGTTTTAACAGTTCAGGCGGTATACCATCTGGACCAGGTGCCTTGTTGTTTTTCAGAGACATGATTGTGGCTTCAGTTTCTGCTTCCACTATATGTTTTTCGTTGTTGTCTTTGCAGTTGATGGTCTCAGGGGAAAGTTGCATCCATTTGACTTTTCACATTCAGTAGCAGATGAAAATATTCTTTTAATCTTTATCTACTATATCTTACGTGTTAACTTGGTTGATAAGTAATCTAACTTCCTGAAAAAATCCTCTTATGTTCCTTTTTTGAAAGTGTTTTTCAAGCTGTTAGCCTTTTCTCTGAAGCCTCTCAATTGTAGTCTTTTGGAGCGTTCCTTTTAGTTCCTTGTTGAGCTTTCTGCATTTGTTTTTCTACTGAGGGTAGTCTTCAGTTTTCAGATGTTCTTGATATGCTTCCGTTTTTTCTTCTTGATAAGTTTTTGGGTTTGCAAAGGTTGAGTCCAGTGGCACCTTAAAGGTTGAGTGGATTTCCTCCTAGCAGATCTTGCTGGTGGGTCAAAACTGGCAGGGCCAACCCCATGGTACCTTAAGTGGGAGTGGGGGATTAGACCAGGCCACAATTCCAATGTCCTACTCCAGTCTTCTCATGGGCACCTTCAGTGGGTAACTAATAGGAGGGGCTGCCTAAACTTGAGGTGGCTGAGAGTCTAGGTACTCTCTTAAGCCAAGAAACTGACAAAATGAGCAAAAATCAAAACAACATCCGTACTGGTTCAGATGACGCCCAGCCTAAAAAGGTCCATGCCAGCAGTTTGGGAACTTTGGCGGTTGTGAAAAGTTTGCTAGGAATGAACAGATTGCACAGTACCAAAATGAATGTACATCGGAACATGGAATTTGAGAATGCAATATGAACCGACATGGCTACAACTACACTGCAAAGCAAGAATGTTAATTGGTGAACTTGAAACTAGAGCTGCATCCTCTTCCATAGACATTCTCAGTATTTGTGAACCGCACTGGACTGGAAGTAGCGAATTCTCCATAAAGCATTGTAAAATCATTTATCCTGAAAAGATAGACAGTGTTCACAGAGAAGGCATTTGTCACATTCCGGCGTGCGAAGTGAGAGGCTATGTCACCGCCTGCCCCTCAACCGTGGGTGCCTCACAATGCTTTGCTGCTGTAGTTCCCAACCTGGGCTGCTCACTAACAGTCTAAGAGCATGCAGGTCACTTCCTGAGTGTATGTGTATAGCCACAGACCTGGTCCAGCAACTGTGACCCCATCAGCAACTCTCCAGTCACACTCTGGCTTCCACCACTCTTGGTTACTGCCTGCAGAGTGATCCCCAACACACTACCAACCCTGAATTTCCCCGAAATGTGTATTCTGCACTGTCCCACCCTCTCCTGGGCAGTTCAGATATTAAAAGTCCATTGCCCCTGTAAAGGGCCAATATTCAACAGTTTACTTCTTTAGCTGGAGTTACCAAACAGATCAGTTTAAACACAACAATGGATTAGTTTAGATTAAAAATAAAACAAGTTTATTTAATTACAAAGAGAGAGATTTTAAGTGAGTACAAGTATAAGGTATTAAAGTCAGGAATGGTTACAAGAAAAATAAAGATAAGACGATTCCTAGAAGCTAAAACTTAAGAAGCTAGAATTGGTTCAAGGTAAAAATCCTTACCACAGGTTCCCAGCAAAAGGGCTGACCAGTTCTCAGGTCAGGATCTCCCCCCAAAGTCAGAGGGCTGGTTCCTTCGTCTTCTAAGGTGCACGAGAGAGAGAGAGAGCTCTGTATGTTTTCTGCTCCTTTCTTTTATAGTTCAGTGAACTTTTGAAGTGGATTCTTATCATAGAATCATAGAATATCAGGGTTGGAAGGAACCTCAGGAGGTCATCTAGTCCAACCCCCTGCTCAAAGCAGGACCATTCCCCAACTAAATCATCCCAGCCAGGACTTTGTCAAGCCTGACCTTAAAAACCTCTAAGGAAGGAGATTCCACCACCTCCCTAGGTAACCATTCCAGTGCTTCACCACCCTCCTAGTGAAAAAGTTTTTCCTAATATCCAACCTAAACCTCCCCCACTGCAACTTGAGTTCTTTGTTTTGAGGGCTACCCCTCAAAACAAAGTTTATTCAAACAGTAAAGAAGGTGACATGGAGTCTAGTGGCGAAGAAGGCTCCATGTTTTTTCTTTTCACCTGTATTTGCTGAAATGCAAATTTGCCTGGTCTCCTGCCAACTCCTCTCCCTGCTGCCTTGAGGACCATGTTTACTACATATATGTAAATTGAGGTAAACAGACATGCCTTGGTTTTTGATAGATCCAGGGCCGGCTTTACACCTTGCGAGCCCCTGAGCACCCCTGGGTGGCTGGGCAGCTGCGGGGGCCCCAACTCTGCACTCCCCTCTCCCCCCGCCCACAGGGGCTCAGAGCTCCGGGGGTCCCGCTCCTGCTGCCTGGTGGCAGCCTGGAGCGCCAAGCCACCGCAGGCAATGGGGTTACCCCGCCACTTCTAACTTTTAGACACCCCACCACTCAGTCCCACCACCACAACTGTCCAGTGCCCCGTCTAGACCCCCCACTGCCCAGTACCCCAACACACACAGACCTCCCCCACTGACCAGAGCTCCCCCCCAACCCTCCCTAGAGATCCACTGTCCCGCACCCTTCTGCCCCCAAGCTGGACTCACCGGCCCCATTGGGAGATGATTGTGTCTGCTGGGCTGAACTGGCAGTGTGGTCGGGGCCAGTCAGGGATTGCCATGGCCCTTCGGGAACGGCACGATCAGCTAGGCTGGAGCAGGAGCAGGGCCTGCCCAGGCCGGGCTCCCTCAGGACCCACTTGCCCAGCAGGGCCCCCTGCGTTGGACTGCTCTGAGTTCTTCCCCTGCCACAGGAGGCTGCTTCGCCTTCCCTGCTGCCAGGAACGCTTCAGCCGGACTGCATGGGGCCGTCTCCCCCTCAGCCGGCCCCGCCCCCCTGCTGGACCCAAGAGCAACAAACTTTGAATCTTTAGGCACCCCTAAAACACCAGCGTCCCTAAGCATGAGTCTACTATGAGTAATTGGAAATCCAGCCTCGATAGATCTGTTTAACAACTTTTGCTGAGTCAGGCCTGTGTTTATTTGAACATGTGCTAATTACATCATACAGGGGGATTTCATAACTTTACACGTAATGTTGCTACATACTTTTCACCATGCTGTTATTGACCAGTGAGTTATTAGTTTTCAAATGATACCTCACAAGACATATATTGTACAAAGATTATTACAATAGTGTGAAGGGGGTGAATACAGGGGTGCTTTTGGTCAGAGTTGCCTTTATTTTATCAGAAAAAGCTTACAGCTTTTTGAAAAGCTGTAGGTTCATGTTTTCACACATAAGGAGCATTAAACTACTGGGGAAAGATGGTCCTGTGACTATAAAACACCTGCAACATATGCAGGTGCAACGTATGCAGAAGACAGTGCCATAAACGAGTTTTATACTGAACTTCAAGCAGACATTTCATGAACCCCATCTAGAGGTTTTCTTCATAATGGGGGACTTTAATGCCAAGATTGGGAGTGATAACACTGACTGGGAGAATGTCAAGGGAAAAGAAGGAATAGAATTAAGAAATGAGTAAAGTGATAGATTGCTTCAGTTCTGCGCTATCAACGATTTCTTTACAACAAACTAGGGCTGTCAATCGCAGTTAACTCATGCGATTAACTAAAAAAAATTAATTGTAATTAAAATAATTAATCACGATTAATCACACTTATAACAATAGAATACCAATTGAAATGTATTCAGTATTTTTGGATGTTTTTCTACATTTTCAATATTGATTTCAATTACAACACAGAATACAAAGTGCACAGTGCTCACTTTATATTATTTTTTATTACAAATATATGCGCAGTAAAAATGATAAACAAAAGAAATACTATTTTTCAATTCACCTCATACACGTACTGAAGTGCAATCTCTTTATCGTGAAAGTGTAACTGACAAATGCAGATTTTTTTTTGGTTACATATCTGCACTCAAAAACAAAACAGTGTAAAACTTTATCGCCTACAAGTCCACTCAGTCCTACGTCTTATTCTGCCAATCACTAAGACAAACAAGGTTGTTTACATTGATGGGATATACTGCTGCCTGCTTCTTATTTACAATGTCACCTGAAAGTGAGAACAGACATTCGCATGGCACTTTTGTAGCTGGCGTTGCAAGGTATTTACATGCCAGATATGCTAACCATTCGTATGCCCCTTCATGCTTTGGCCACCATTCCAGAGGACATGCTTCCATGCTGATGATGCTTGTTAAAAAAATAATGCGTCAATTAACTTTGTGACTATACTCCTTGGGGGGAGAATTGTATGTCTCCTGCTCTGTTTTACCCGCACTCTGCATATATTTCATGTGATAGCAGTCTCCGATGATGACCCAGCACATTTGTTTTAAGAACACTTTCACAGCAGATTTGACAAAACGCAAAAAAGGTACCGATGTGAGATTTCTAAAAATAGCTACTGCACTCGACCCAAGGTTTAAGAATCTGAAGTGCCGTCCGAAATCTGGGAGGGACGAGGAGTGGAGCATGCTTTTAGAAGTCTTAAAAGAGCAACACTCTGATGTGGAAACTACAGAACCCAAACCACCAAAAAAAGAAAAAGAAAATCAATCTTCTGCTGGTGGCATCTGACTCAGATGATGAAAATGAACATGCGTCAGTCTGCACTGCTTTGGATCATTATCCAGTAGAACTCATCGTCAGCATGGAAGCATGTCCTTTGGAATGGTGGTTGAAGCATGAAGGTACATATGAATCTTTAGCGCATCTGGCATGTAAATATCTTGCAATGCCAGCTATAACAGTGGCATGTGAATGCCTGTTCTCGCTTTCAGGTGATACTGTAAAAAAGAAGCAGGCAGCATTATCTCCTGAAAATTGTAACCAAACTTGTTTGTCTGAGTGATTGGCTGACCAAGAAGTAGGACTGAGTGGACTTGTAGGCTCTAAAGTTTTACAGTTTTATTTTTGAATGCAGGTTTTTTGTACATAATTTTGCATTTGTAAATTCAACTTTCAAGATGGAGATTGCACTACAGTACTTTGGTGGCACCTTAAAGACTAACAGACTGAACAGGGACTGGGAGTGGCTGGCTCACTACAAAAGCAACTTTGCCTCTCCTGGAATTGACACCTCCTTATCAATCACTGGGAGTGAACTACATCCACCCTGATTGTATTGGCCCTGTCAACACTGGTTCTCCACTTGTGAGGTAACTCCCTTCTCTTCATGTGTCAGTATAATAATGCCTGCATCTGTAATTTTCATTCCATGCATCTGAAGAAGTGGGTTTTTTACCCACTAAAGCTTATGCCCAAATAAATCTGTTAGTCTTTAAGGTGCCACCGGACTCCTTGTTATTTTTGTGGATACAGACTAACACGGCTACCCCCGATACACTACAGTACTTGTATCCCCGCATGCTCAAGCAATATTTTTATGCTTCTCCCTAGTCATCTGTCCAAGTTTTCACTTCTTGTAAGCTTCCTTTTTGTGTTTAAGCTCACCGAAGATTTCTCTGTAAAGCCAAGTTGGTCGCCTGCCATATTTGCTATTCTTTTTGCACATAAGGATGGTTGGTTCCTGCACCCTCAATAAGGCTTCTTTAAAATACAGCCAGTTCTCCTGGACTCCTTTCCCCCTCATATTAGCCTCCCAGGGGATCCTGACCATCAGTTCCCTGAGGGAGTCAAAGTCTGCTTTTCTGAAGTCCAGGGTCCGTATTTTGCTGCTCTCCTTTCTTCCTTTTGTCAGGATCCTGAACTCGACCATCTCATGGTCACTGCTACCCAGGTTGCTGCCCACTTCTACTTCCCCTACCAATTCTTCCCTGTTTGTGAGCAGCAGGTCAAGAGGAGCACGGTCCCTAGTTAGTTCCTCCAGCACTTGCACCAGGAAGTTGTCGCCAACACTCTCCAAAAACTTCCTGGATTGTCTGTGCATTGCTGTATTGCTCTCCCAGCAGATGTCAGGGTGATTGAAGTCCACCATGAGAACCAGGGCCTGTGATCTGGAAACTTCTGTTAATTGTCCGAAGAAAGCCTCGTCTACCTCATACTTCTGGTCTGGTGGGCTATAGCACTTCACTCTTGCCTGTTACTTTATGTAGAAGGTGCTATTCTGCTGCTGCTGCTGCTGCTACTACTACTGACGAGCTGCAGGACAAATCCTCGGGCCTGGTCTACATTTAAATAGCTACAGCACTCAAGGGTGTGAAAAATTCCCCCACCCCCAAGTG
>NW_020664561.1:2638530-2670433 GCF_002925995.2 Terrapene triunguis | reverse complement strand
ATTGCTGTAGGCTGTGTCTACACTATGGAGTTATGCTGGCATAGCTATGACAGTGTAGCTATGTTATTAGAGTCCCTGTAACATAGACATGGCCTAAGATAGCCAATGTGCACTGAATTCAAGACTGATACTTGCATGGGTAAGATTTAAGACAAAACAGGTTAACTGTTTTAGGCCAGAGTTTGAAATAATCACTACTCACTTTGAGTGCAGTAATTATATTAATAATCCTTAAATATAAAAAAAAATCTCCCTCTAGTCCTGACATTTGAACATAGAGGTCATAAAGAGAACACCCCTTCCTCAGATCTCTGGAGGCCATGTTCAGAGCTTCTGGAGCACTGAGCTGTGACCATCTTACATTCCATGGATTGTGTTTGGTTTCAGTGCAGTATAGCTTACAGTAGGCAGTTTCCTCTCTCTTGGGTGTTTGCTAATTTAGAAATACATTAAAACATGTATTTATTAGGAAGCTGAGCAGATTCTGTTCAATAATAGTACTGTTTTTTTAAATATGTGGAGTAACTGTGTTTGAGATAACCACAGTCAATTGACAGTAAGTTCTTAAAATTAAATATTGGAGAAATACATGGCAAGCAAATTATTTCCGGTTGGTGCTATAAAGTTAATGAACTTTTACCATGTATTTTTTCCTTTAGGAAACTGTATTAGATACCCTTGATGAAGATGCAAATACATTCAAGTCAGAAGATGTTTGTAAAGAGAAAAACACTTTGCCAAATGCTAACTTGTGTTGCCACAGTGCTAGCAATATTATTGGAGAAATTGACAAATTGACCAAAGATCTAGTGACTCTATGTGATGGACTGCATGAGCTAGTAAATTGCAAGAAGTCAGCATGGTATGAAAAGGTAAGGATTGTATTTATTTCTTGACTTAAGGAAAATACCTCACAAGATGACTACTACTGTGTATGAACCATGCGCTGATTCTCACCCCAGAACTCCTATGACTCTTACTATGATTATTTATTACTTGTTTCAGATAATGCCCACAGAGTGTTAGGTGTTTTTCAAACAAAAAATAAGGTACAGTCCCCACCCCATGAGGTTATGTTCAGAAACCAGGCAGATGTGGTGATCCTTATGCCAGTGACAATACATTCTGAAACCAGACAGATGTGCTTGCATTGTGAGGGGAGTAGTAAAAGGATAGTGACTATGGAGGAGAGGGAGGCAGGAGAGGATGGGATCACTGGGCCAAATGGAGGGGAAGAAGAGGACAGCAGATGGGAAACCATAGTGTTTGTGATGGTGGCAAAGGAGGTGAGGTTAATCAAAGAGAAAAGTTCGGGGAGATCATGGCAGGTGTCAAGGCTGAATCTCCACTCTGTCACTTCGAGTGCAGAAGGTGGGGGTCTTCTTAAACTCCCAAGGTTACAGCTTTTCTCTGACCTTGGCTTGGTAAACGCTGCCACCACCCAAATGCAAAAAAACCCCTTGGACCCAGGAAGGAGCACTTGGGAATTCCTCCCTGTGGGGTACCTTCAAGCCCTTCTCCCCTCTCTCCCCCCGGGGAGAAAGAGCTGAGAAAGAAAACAAAGGAAATTAGCTGTTGCCACTAGCTAATCAAACAGCATATGCACAAACCTCTTAAGACACCAAAAATCCAATCCTGTTCTTAAAAAAGGTAAATTTTATTAAAAACAAAAAGGAAGAAACTACATCTGGAACTTAGGCTTTTGCTAGATTTTAAAAGAGCAATTCCAAAAATTAAGCACCCAAAATAGCTTTCTTGGGGGTTAGCTTAAAGGTTACAAGCAAACAAAAGCATCTGGGGTTAGCATAGAGGAGTCCACAAGCCTTAAAAAGAAACAGAAATAAACCCAATCACATCTTCTAAACATTCCCTGCCTTCCAGTGATTCCTTCTAGGTCTGGAAGATAATTTTTCATACCTGGTTCAAACCTTACACAGCATTCCTGCGTATAGCATTGTTGCTCCATGTCCCTGTAGCCCAGAGAGAACAACAGACAAAGGGAAAGTTTCTTTCCCAATTTTAAAAAGTTCTACCCTTCCCATTGGCTCTTTTGGTCAGGTGCCCACTTCCTTTTCTTTTACCTGTGGGCTTGTTAACTCTTTACAGGTAAAGCAAATAGAGAACAGCTACTAAGAGGAATTTAATAGCTAACTGGCTGGCTGGGTGTCCATAAAAGGGAGCTACTCCCACTTCATTTATCACAGCAGGTCTTGTCAGTTTTCACTGAGAGGGAGTCTCCTGGAGATGGCTGAGGAAGTTGAAAAGGAGGCAGGTTTCAGAAGGGAGTGGAAGGTTGCAAAGAGGTAACAGGAATTGAGTGGTAGTCAGTGAGAGAGGAATAGTGTTGCTTGCCGAGGAAGACAGTAGAACTGAAGGAGAAGAGAACACAGTTGAAGTGGAAGAAGTTTTTGTGGCCAGGGGACTTTCTCCAGGAGCATTCAGTGGCACAGGAGCAGCAGGACATTGGGGTGAGCCAAGGTTGTGGGGTTAATGAGATGGACTTGGTGGTGGGACAGGCAAAGGAATCAGGTTTAGTGGAAGGATTGGACTTCTGACTGCTGAGGAGAGGGATGAGAGAACTGGGGATGGGTGGGAGTGTGGAAGAGAAGTCCTAGAAGTTGATGGATTGGAGCTCATGACAAGGTTAGGTGGAGGTAGGTGAATCAGGGGATGTGTGTGTTAAGGATCTGGTGGTGGTTGTAGAGGGGGAACTCGGGTATTCAGAAATGGTGAGGGGCGGTGTAATGAAGACAAGGATGGATAAGTGGCCCTTTTGACAAGTGGGGTTGATCCAGAGTTGAAGGTCAAATGAGGGAGTGAGAGTGAGGAAGACAGGATGTTGAGGTGTCAGACAGGAAGCTGAAGTCATGAAGGATGACTGTCATGAGAGGAAGAGACAGCAATCAAAATCCAAGAAGAAGTTGTTTGGAAAAACTGCAGTGTGAAAGACAGCAGGGCATGGGGAGAATAGAGGCTAATGGAGTGTTGCTCAAGGGAGTGAGGTAGAAGTGGCTGATATATGGATAACAGGTACATGGACCATTTGGGATGATGGGTGTGAGAGGAGAGGTCACCACAGGAGAGAGCAGCTGTGGAGAGAGTGTCATGTGGGATCAAGAAGCAGGGGAGATGGTTGTAGTTTTGCATGGGGTAGACCTAGCTCTTTCCCTTTGTTTGGCTGCTTTGTACGGGCTGACCCACAGTTTCTAAAGCTGTGATTGCATTGGCCAACCAATAGCATTCTTCTGTTGAATGGGAAAACCTACATTAAAGCAATAGGAGAGCTGAGATTTTGAACACTCAAAAAATAGAATTCCAGTGTATGGCTCCCAGAGCAAAGTAAACTCTGACTTCTGTGTATATTACCATAAATGCTGTTAAATACTGCCTTCATATTAAATCATATTAATGCCTTAATAACTTTGCGTGTTTAAAATCTCATCTCTCCTATTGCTTTAATGTAACTTTTGGGGTTTCATTTCCTTGCTTTTATAAAAGAAAAAAGTAAGGAATCATTAATTGCACATTGAAATAAATGTCCTGAATTTGTGTACTTGATTGATGTCCTGGTCATACATTGCAGTATATCTGAGATTCAGTGAATGTAATGGAAGGTATAACCATTGAAACAAAGTCAGTGCAGCAGGATGCTGCGTTAAAAGGATGGTTTATCAGAAGTGCCTCCCCTTCCACATCCTACAAAGAACCATTCTGTAATACTAAATAACAGCACCTTTCGGGAAGCAGAAGGTCAGATGATTCTCCATCAGTCTTCCTTATAGCAATCCTCCCAGCTGTCAGGGGAGGAGGGATAGCTCAGTGGTTTGAGCATTGGCCTGCTAAACCCAGGGTTGTGAGTGCAATCTTTGAGGGGGCCACTTAGGGATCTGGGGCAAAATCAGTACTTGGTCCTGCTAGTGAAGGCAGGGGGCTGGACTCGATGACCCTTCGGGGTCCCTTCCAGTTCTATGAGATAGGTATCTCTCTCTCTCTCTCTCTCTCTCTCTCGAGTGTCCTCCTTATGCAAAATACTGTCTCCCCTCAGTCTATCTTATTCCTGCAAGCATGCTGAATGTGCAGAGCCTTTTCTAGCCCCCACTCAAACAATCTTCTACCTCTTCCCCAGAAGAAATGAGATTCTTGTGAAAAAAGACTACAGAATGAAGAATTTGATGTGTCAGAAAAGAGATGATGTACAGTAGCCAGTGGAGTCAGTGGATACTGACTGATCTGTCTTGGATATGGGCCGGTCCTGGGTTAAAGAGGCCAGAAATAATCTTGGATCTCTTAAGAAGACTCCCATGGGTGGGTGTCACACCTTTATTACAGCCTTGTGCCAGCTTGCTTAGATTGGATTGTATGACAAAAATGTGTGCATCCACAAGTATGCTATTTGAACCACTGTATCTCAGTCATGTGAAAATCGGTTTTCATCCAACCACTAAAGGCACATCTCCAACTTTCATAGCTTACTTCCTTTGTAAACTTCAAGTTCCTGTCACCTCCCATTGAATCTTTAGGTCTTTTTTTTTAAAGTTCCCAAGCTTTTTATTAATAAATGCAAAAGTATGTTTCCCCACTCTCTTCCTTCTTGAAAAGGGTTAGAGATTTTTGCTGAAACTTTCAAAATAAAAAGAAAAACCTGAGGAGAAACTTCCCAAACTTCAGCCCCAAAGTAAAAAAAGATTAGCAAAGGAATAAGCATCTGAAAAAGGCCTTCTAGAACAAAAAATTATTGGCAGCTGACTGTAGGCATTTCTCAGTGAATAGTAATGTCACTGCTATGATGTGATGTCTGCTTTTCATCAGAAAACCAGCTCTTTGTTGGCTGATTATAATTGTGACATAGAAAGTAATTCAGCTACTCATATGGTTGACTTTTTAGTTAGTTTGCACACAGCTGGTCTTTTAGTTAAAATGATTTGTCCTAAATCCCTTTTTAAAATTAAAAACTATCTCTTGGGTGAGAAGTTTTTGTCATCCTGCAGCTCTTTCTTTGAACATGTGGTTGGAATGACATTTTAATGAATCCAAACTCTGAAAGAATTTCTCTGTGCATAAATACCAACTGGCATACTTCTGCCACCTCGACTGATGTGACAGTTCTACTGATACCTGTGTGTGAGGGAGTAATGGGTTCAGAAACTTGAAGGAGGGGAGAGAGAAAACATACCCGTGCAGCCAGAAATGTGATATGAATTCTCGGCTTTATTCTGTTCCATCTAGAATCAGGCAAAAACTTTGTTCTTTGGAGACATTTTCAGAATTTGCAAAGGATCAAAAACTTGTATGAAATGACTACGTTTTAAAAACGGCTCTCAGCTCAGAAATAAATTAAACTGTAAAAGCAGAAATGTCCTTATTCCAAAGGAGAAATTGTTGTTTGTTTTTTTCTGTTCTGAGCATTTCATTTATTATTTACTCCCCAATTTGAGAGGGGATTTGGTTTCAAGCTGAGTTAAACATTCAGAAATGCATGTTGAAACATTGAAGGATGTTTGGCTGTGGATGATAATTTCTTTAGTTTTATTCAGATAGACACTTACAGCCTGCTGAGTTTCTGTGATGCTGCAACTTGGGAGTCTTCCGTGTTCCTCAGCAGTCCAAGTCAAGCCAGAATCCCTTGGGGTTATGGTTATAACTATGCTGTACTGCTACTAATGAGTCTCCTTTGAGGATGAGCTCGCATCGAGTAAATCTGCTCATGTGAAGTTGCATACACCCCTCCATATAACCCATTGTGGTTGCATGCTTACCCAGTCATGGATCTAAATATTGAGGCTTATGAGTATACTAGAGATTATTGCTCCAGGCCCATGCCATAAGATTTCAACCATGACTGTACGGAGCACTGGAACCCACTACTTTCTTTGTCTACATTGTGGTGCATATTCCCATTCTGTTCAGGTATCATCTAGAGCTACTGGTAGTTGTGCTTTTGTATTTTTCCTGTTTCTTCAGCTTGCTCATTCGGAACGGTATCTGCTGGGTCTTTCCTCTCTCGAGGTCTATCTCTCAATGTATATTTTCTTTTCTTTTGCCTCTTCTTTGTAATATTTTATGGAATGTAATGGCATGAGTCATGGCTCTAAGGTGCAGGTGGCAGCCCTAAGTTCCTCAACTGCTTCCAAAAGTCCAGTGAGTGAAACCTGCTGACGCTTGAGTGGTTGAGTTGGTGGTGGGCCTCCCTCTGCTATGGTTGATGGTTTTGCTTTCTGAGAGGTGTCTCATTACATAGCAGGGAGGAAGAATAGGGCCTTGTGGAATAGGGCCACTTGCAATAAACTAGTGTAAGCGCTGACTAGATTTCTTGAAGGTCAGCTCGTGTAGTGAGCCCCTGCATATCCCACAAGCCCAAGAGCTGTGCCTCATTTAATCTGTCTCAGAACGTGCTCCTTATTATGGATACACATGGACATTGCTTGGAACTGGACATCCCATGTAATTACCCCCTTCCTCCCGAGAACCGGATTGTCGCACATTGTGCTGTGGAGTGTGCTCTAGGTAGGCCTCGCCATCTCTTGCCCTGGGGTCACCAAAGAAATGCTTGATTAGGTAGCCTATAATCAGGCATTCTTAAAATATGCCCCAAATATGTCCATCTCTTCTTCTGGACTACTACTTGTATTGTTATAAGTAGTGGTGCCCATTCTGGAACCTCTTAATTACTTATTTTATCACTCCCTTTTACTTTGAATATTCTACACAGACACATGCAGCTGTGATGGAGGCAGAAGTCTTTAGTGCTGTCTGTTTCAGAAGTGAAATAGCAGAGAAGGCCAGCTGCCATGCCAAGGTGACTCCCAGGGCTGGGGAACAAACAAGAGAATACTGCCATCATTCAAACCCAAGGAATATCCAACCCTCCTTGCCATACCTTCCTGTGGATTCCTAATCCTGTCGCTGAATACATTTACATCAGCTTCCCAGACTCACCTGCTCCTGCTGCCCCCGGGGCCAAAATTTTTTAAGGCCTGAGTTGGTGACATCACAACACTGCTGCATCATCTTCTCTGCTGAGGTCTGGGGTCCTCCTCATCACATTTGGCTCCGGGGAGCATCGGAAGCAGGTGAGTTTGGGAGAACTCATGTAAGTGCATCCAAGGACAGGATTAGGACTGTACAGGAAGGTGTGGTGGGAACTTGCCATTTTTGTTCTGAAACCAGTGATCTATGAAGTGACCTGGGATTGGAGAGGGGGCTGGCTGGACAGATCTTTTCAATATGTTTTGGAAAGTGATATTTCCAGGACTCTTGAGTGCAGAGCTGTGTCATGTCCCACTGCTCTGAATGTGCTAGTGGAAACCATTTTAAAATCAGTTGTTGAAAATAATTTCAGCACATGGTCAGTTTCCCCATGTTGATGGTGCCCATCGAGTGCAAAGTATTGTTTTTTCCCATTAAAGCACCGTTCATTCCCCATGATGACCCCATTTCTAGCTAATCTAATCTATGTATATCACTGACTGAGTGCCACTCTGTCTTCTGCTAATGTGCAGTGTTATTGCTGCATTATTAAAAGGTAAAGCCTGTCTCCAACACACAGAACTCTTTACAACCCCCTTCTCTCCATGGGATTGCTGGGGAGAGGCTGGACCTGTACAGGATAACTGGGACAAGAGAGGCTGTTCCTGTTGAGAGGTTCAGTCACACAAGCACCATCTCTGTAATCTTTATTTTTCACCTCTTTCAAGGAGAGGTGGCAGCAATGATGGTGGTGTATCTTTCTCTTTTGGGTGCACAGGGTTGAATAAGGATAGAACGTTTGGTTAGCAATTGTAACACAGGATAGCTGGGCCACCGGGGCAGTGGGAGATGGGACTATGGTGCCGTTTTTTGTTTTGTTGTGTTTGTTTTAATGTAGCTAATAAGATGTGCATCTTTGACATGTTTTGGCCTTGTGGTTAAACCACTGGACTAGGACTCTGGAGATCTGGGTTCATTTCCCAGCTCTGCTGCGGACAGACGTTAGGCATATCATTTTATCTCTGTGTGCCTCCTTTCCGTATCTGTAAAAGGGTGATGATAATCCATTCTTTCACTTGCCCTTTGTCTGTCTTGGCTGTTGAGATTGCAAGCTCTTTGGGGTAGGACTGCCTCTCGCTCTGTGTATGTAGAGTGCTTAGCACAGTAGGACTCCAGTCCTATTTGGGGACCCACTTAATCAGGCACTACTCCAATACAAAGAATAAGGATGCTGTTCCAGTTGGCTTTGGGCTATTCCATTCTTGACCGGGCCTCATCACCATGCTCCAGGTTGAAGCAGTTGGTGTTTGAGAGGTGCTCCATTTGTGACAGCATAGTGTTCGTTTCTGCCTGGCTCGCTCAGTATTTGATCTTCCTTGAAAAGAAGTCATTTCCCAAGGGTCTTTATGGTTTTATTTCCTATAATAAATCACTGTCTGTTTTAGATCAGTTTCCAGCTGAAGCAAGTATCCAGACATGCCCCAAGGACAGCCTGTTATGTGTCTGATGCTGTGGCTTGATGTGCAGTCTCTGAGGTCGTCGCAGTACTGACGTCATGGTGGAACAGCTTGGGGGTTCTTTGACATTCAGGCTAGATCCAGACTTTTGGGCTCCTGTTTTCTGGACCCTATTATGCCTTACCTCCAGTACCTTCGACTGAGTAATTGAAAGATCAAACAAGAAAATGCTCAAGTGATTTTAGAAACCCCGACGCAGGCTCACCAATATTGGTTCTCAGGTCTTTTGGCACTCTCATTGTCATATCCTCTTTACTTCCCTACCCCTTCAGATATCCTTTGAGTGACACCTTGACTTGGAACGTGGATTAACTCTGATCTGGGGTAATAATACCTACCTCTTGTATAGCATTTTTCATACAGAGATCTCAAAGTGCTTTACAAAGGATGTCAGTATCATTATCCCCATTTACATATCGGGGAAACTGAGGTACGGGGAGGTGATGTGACTTGCCCAAGGTACCTCCATGAGGAAATGTAGACCCTTATACGGAAGTTGGCTTTATTATGCTCCATTGGCATGGTCTAATAGTAATAGTCAGATTTATTGTGTCTCAAACCATCTAAATAGTTTTTGCATTCCCTCAGACTTCTTGTAGCAGCCATCTCAGCAGAGCACCCTGCTGTAGGATTGGCATAATCTGAAATAAAGAGATTTTGAAGAGCCTTATCTTCCATACAGAACCGATGGCTATGTGGCGCTCTCACGTCTGTGGGATGCAAAGTTGATCCTGTATTGTTTATAAAGGGGGTAGGTGAGACTCAGGCTCCAGTGGCTGATGCTCCAGTGTTCCACAGGGATAAAATGGTTCTGCACTCTCATCCTAAATGTCTTATTGAGGTGGAGTCTGAATTTCACCTTAATTACCAGCTATCTGCATTATGGGGTGAGGAGAACAGCTTGCAAAGAGCCACCACTCCTATGCAGTTGGGTGGGGACTACTCTGCTCCCACATGTGCACTGGGCAACACAGACGTGCTTGCACACTGGGGGATATGCCCTGCGCCAGGTGTAGGGCTGGCCCAGGGTACGTCCCCTCCCCCTGGAGCAGTAGGGAGCTGGGGAGTAGACTGTGACTTTGCTTCCATGCTGCCCCATAAACAGGGCCCATGGCAAAGCCATGATTGAACCTTCACCAGAGGACTCTAAAATAGAATGTTTGTCTGGAGTTCTTTTCCATTTTGAAGTAAACATTCTTTCTTTGATTTTTGTGCCATTTAGTATAGTTCATCGGGACTTTGCAAATATGAAGATATAAAGTAAATTAGCAAAATGAATAGTTAATGACACAAGCCACTTGGGGTGCAGGAAGGAGCAAGAACGCTGGGGGGAAGCCTGTTGCTGCATTTCATTTGGGGAAAAAAGCTAGTTACAAACTTCAAAGCATGTCAGGATATTTCCTCAGTACTCCCTCCCCCCATTTCACCATAGCCCCAGAGCGCTTGTATATTCCACTTCGTAATTAAAAACCTCCATCTGGAGCACTAAGCAGTTGTCGGTTGAGTTTTTCATAGAATCATAGAAATGTAGGACTGGAAGGGACCTCGAGAGGTCATGAAGTCCAGTCTCCTATGCTGAGGTAAGACCAAGTACACCTGCAAAATGGAACTGAAGAACTAATGGTGCTACAGGAGGCACTCTGGAAAATGCTTGCCTGGCCGGGCCTCAGATATGGAGGTGTGGGAACAAAACCCAGAGGCAAGAGGAAAAAAAAACAACACTCAGGCCTTGGCTACACTTGCGAGTTACAGCGCTGTAAAGGCTCCTCCAGCGCTGTCACTCACTCCCCGTCCACACTGGCAAGGCATTTGCAGCGCTGTATCTCCGTGGTTGCAGCGCTGCATGTACTCCACCTCTCCGAGAGGAATAGCGAGTATTGCGCTGCCGCTGCAGCGCTGCGGCGCCAGTGTGGCCGCCCAATGCGCTGTGAATGGCCTCCAGAATTATTCGGCAGTATCCCACAATGCCTGTTCTAGCCACTCTGGTCATCAGTTCAAACTCTACTGCCTTGGCCTCAGGTAACCAACCATGTGACCGACCCTTTACATTCCCCGGGAATTTTAAAAATCCCCTTCCTGTTTGCTCAGCCCGGCGTGGTGTGGAGTGCTATCAGCGAATCTTTCCAGGTGACCATGCCTCCACGCGCCAAGCGAGCCCCAGCATGGAGCAATGGCGAGTTGCTGGACCTCATCAGTGTTTGGGGGGAGGAAACTGTACAGTCCCAGCTGCGCTCCAGCCGTAGGAATTACGATACCTTCGGGAAGGTATCAAAGGACATGATGGAAAGGGGCCATGACTGGGACGCCCTGCAGTGCAGGATTAAAGTGAAGGAGCTGCGGAGTGCCTACCGCAAAGCCCGCGACGCAAATGGCCGCTCGGGTGCTCCCCCCGTGACCTGCCGATTCTACAAAGAGCTGGATGCGATACTTGGGGTTAACCCCACCTCCACTCCGAGCACCACCATGGACACTTCAGAGCCGGTGTGGGGGTGGGGGAGGAGGAAGAGGAGGAGGAAAACGGGAGTGATGGTGGTGGGCCGGATGGAGACACCCTGGAATCCCTGGAGCCATGCAGCCAGGAGCTCTTCTCGAGCCAGGAGGAAGGTAGCCAGTTGCAGCGGCCGGTACTTGGTGGAGGACAAACAGAAGAGCAGGTTCCCGGTAAGTGGGGTTTTTTTTCGGGAAGGAATTTTTTCGGTGTGGGCTCTTTGGGAGAGGAGGGTTAGGCATGCATGCCTAGATGCGGAATAGTGCATTGATGTGGTTTATCACATCACGGTAATCGGCCTCGGTAATCTCCTCGAATGTCTCATCCAGAATGTGTGCAATGCGCTTGCGCAGGTTTATCGGGAGAGCCACCGTGGTCCTTGTCCCAGCCAGGCTAATGTGTCCGCGCCACTGTGCCGCGAGGGGCGGGGGGACCATTGCTGCACACAGACAAGCTGCATATGGGCCAGGGCGGAAGCCGCATTGCAGTAGAAGACCCTCCCTTGCTTCCCAGGTCACCCTCAGCAGCGAGATATCATCCAGGACGAACTCCTGTGGAAAATGTTGGGACAGTGTTCAGTGTAGGTGCCCCCTGAAGCTGTTGGCTCTCCCCAAGGCACAGAAACCCAGAGGACAGTGCAGCCCTGAAACAATCAGTCCCCCTTACTCACCATTTTGAGGCTCCCGTGGGATATGTGTGCTCTGTTTCGGACGGGAAAATTATGCTATTGTGTAGACCCTGTGTGTTTTCTACTCCTTAAGTGCGGGGGGAATCATTACTCTGTCTGGTATAAACAATGCTGCCTCTGTTAAATGTTGCATTTTGCCTATACAGCTGCATCAACCTTGAGACCTCAGCCGTCCCTCTTATCGCCTGCTCAGAGACTGCAAAGACTCAGGAAGAGACCGTGAAAAAGCAAAGAAGACATGCTGCAAGAAGTGATGCGGCAATCTATTAAAGAGAATGAGAAAGCACAGGACTGGAGGGAGAGAGAAAGCAGGATCCGCCAGGAAAACGCAGCGCACCGGCGGCAAAGCACTGATAGGCTCATAAGCATCGTGGAGTGCCAAGCAGATGCTATCCAGGAGCTGGTAGCCATGCAGAAAGAGGAGCAGTACCGCAAACGCCACCCCCACAGCCCTTGTCCCAAAACTCTTTCCGTTGTGCCCCACTGTCACCTCCAACCCACTTTCCCCAACTTCCGTGTTCTTCACGCCACCCGCTGCCTCCAACACCAGTATCTTCACCACCCAGCCCTGAAAACCACGACCCTTACCCTCTGCACTCAACCCCCATCACCATGCAGTATAGCTGTCCTGAAGTGCAGCACTCACTGCACAGCACACCAGACAGGACATACGCGAATCTGTGATTGTACTGTTCTCCACTCCACCCCCTTGTTTCTTTTCAATAAATAAATTTTTTTTCTTTTCAATAAATGGATTCTTTGGCTTTGAAAACATTCTTTATTATTGCATAAAGTAAAAGACTCCTTAGCCCAGGAAATAAACAGGCACTGCAAGTCTGCTTGTCTGCTAAGCAGACACTGATTCCTAAAGATTGGAACTACTGCACTTCACTCCCGTGCAGGGCACCAGATATCACTGCTGGTTTTCAGCCTCAAATTGCTCCCTCAAGGCATCCCTAATCCTTGCAGCCCTGGGCTGGGCCCCTGTAATAGCCCTGCTCTCTGGCTGTGCAAATTCAGCCTCTAGGTATTGAACCTCGGAGGTCCATGCCTGAGTGAAGCTTTCACCCTTCCCTTCACAAATATCATGGAGGGCACAGCACGCAGATATAACCGCGGGGATGCTGTTTTCGGCCAAGTCCAGCTTCCCATACAGAGATCGCCAGCGGCCCTTTAAACGGCCAAAGGCACACTCCACAGTCATTCGGCACCGGCTCAGCCTGTAGTTGAACCGTTCCTTGCTGCTGTCAAGGCTCCCTGTGTAGGGTTTCATGAGCCACAGCATTAACGGGTAAGCGGGATCTCCAAGGATCACAATGGGCATTTCAACTTCCCCTACCGTGATCGTCCGCTCTGGGAAAAAAGTCCCGGCCTGCATCTTCCTGAACAGCCAAGTGTTCCGAAAGATGCGTGCGTCATGCACCTTTCCGGGCCAGCCTGTGTTAATGTCAGTGAAATGCCCACGGTGATCCACAAGCGCCTGGAGAACCATAGAGAAATACCCCTTCCGATTAACGTACTCGGATCCTAGGTGGGGTGGTGCCAGAATAGGAATGTGCGTCCCATCTATCGCCCCTCCACAGTTAGGGAACCCCATTTGTGCAAAGCCATCCACTATTTCTTGCACGTTACCCAGAGTCACGGTTCTTCTGAGTAGGATGCGATTAATGGCCTTGCAAACTTGCATCAACACGATTCCAACGATCGACTTTCCCACTCCAAACTGGTTTGCGACCGACCGGTAGCTGTCTGGAGTTGCCAGCTTCCAGATTGCAATAGCCACCCGCGTCTCCACTGGCAGGGCAGCTCTCAATCTCGTGTCCTTGCGCCGCAGGGTGGGGGCGAGCTCCTCACACAGTCCCATGAAAGTGGCTTTTCTCATCCGAAAGTTCTGCAGCCACTGCTTGTCATCCCAGACTTCCATGATGATGTGATCCCACCACTCGGTCCTTGTTTCCCGAGCCCAAAAGCGGCGTTCCACGGTGCTGAGCATGTCCGAGAATGCCACAAGCAATTTTGTGTCGTACGCGTTACGCGGCTCGATAGCATCGTCGGACTCCTCACCCTCACTCTCACTGTCACTTTGGATCTTAAGGAATAGTTCGACAGCCAAACGTGACATGCTGGCGAGACTCGTCAGCATACGCCTCAGCAGACAGATAGCGCTGCACAGAAACCGTTGAAAGATGGCGCCAAAGGTGGACGGAAACAAAGGGATTTCTGGGATGCGAAGCGATGCATCACGGGGCATTGGGACAGGACCCAGAATCCCCCGCACCCACGCCCCCTTCCCACAAGCCACGGCGCCAGAATGGGAAAAGGTGCTCTGTGGGATAGCTGCCCATAGTGCACCGCTCCCAATAGCGCTGCAATTGCCGCAAATGTGGCCATGACAGTGCGCTGGGCAGCTGTCAGTGTGGACAGACTGCAGCGCTTTCCATACTCAGCTGCACGAAGTCAGGTTTAACTCACAGCGCTGTACATCTGCAAGTGTAGCCAAGGCCTCTGAGAGAGCAATGGAGGACATGGGCAGTAGCACAGCAAAGGAGACCAGGCTCATGCTTTATGTGCAATTTTAATATAAATTAAACTATGGGCCAGATTCTCGGCTGACATAACTCCCTTGGTTTCAGTGGAGTTGTGTTAGCAGAGAGTTTGGCCCTGTATAAAGTAATGGATTTAGAAATTCCTTAATTGTTGTTCCAAAGTTCTTGTGTTTCGGTACATTGTCCCTAGTTTAATTGTTGTGACTCATTTCCCAATATTTCTAGGAAGGAAATTCCAAACTTTGTGATATTGATAAACATGTACATAAAACATACAGCAGACTTAGCCAGTCATTTCTTAAGGATATCATGTGCTCCGCTGTGCTGGTAGGAGGGCAGAAGATGAGGAGAGAATGACGAATGGGACAACTTTCTCCTAACAGCAGGTTCTGCCATTCGTTTTCTTAGGGTTTGTCTACATTGCAGTAGAACACCTGCAGCGGGCCTGGGTCAGCTGATGTGGGTTCATGGCGTTCAGGCTGCAAGGCTATAAAATTGTAGTGTAGATGTTTGGGCTTGGGCCCAAACCCCATGAGGTGGGAGGGTCCCAGACCCTGTGAAGTGGGAGGGTAAGACCCCCTGTGGGAGGGTCCCAGAACTTGGGCTTCAGCCTGAGCCCAAACATCTACACTGCATTTTTCTAGCCCTGTGAGCCTGAGTCAGCTGATCTGGGCCAGCCATGGGAGTTTTATTGCAGTGCAGACATACCCTTAGTGGTTCTGATCAAACACACATACCTCCTCTTCAATCAAGGTTGATCACCTAGCTAACCTGGCTTAGGACCTAGCTTGGATGTGGAAATATTGGAAAGAGTCCAGCGGAGGGCAACAAAAATGATTAGGGGTCTGGAGCACATGACTTATGAGGAGAGGCTGAGGGAACTGGGATTGTTTAGTCTCCAGAAGAGAAGAATGAGGGGGGATTTGATAGCTGCTTTCAACTACCTGGAGGGGGGTTCCAAAGAGGATGGAGCTCGGCTGTTCTCAGTGGTGGCAGATGACAGAACAAGGAGCAATGGTCTCAAGTTGCAGCGGGGGAGGTCTAGGTTGGATATTAGGAAACACTATTTCACTAGGAGGGTGGTGAAGCACTGGAATGGGTTACCTAGGGAGGTGGTGGAATCTCCTTCCTTGGAGGTTTTTAAGGCCCGGCTTGACAAAGCCCTGGCTGGGATGATTTAGTTGGGAATTGGTCCTGCTTTGAGCAGGGGGTTGAACTAGATGACCTCCTGAGGTCCCTTCCAACCCTGATATTCTATGATTCTATGATTCTAAAATCATGTGGAAAATTATTAAGAAACATTCCTCAGAGGATCCCTGATCGAATCTTGCTCATTCTTCGAGTG
Organism: Terrapene triunguis; assembly: GCF_002925995.2. Classification (NCBI taxonomy): domain Eukaryota; kingdom Metazoa; phylum Chordata; order Testudines; family Emydidae; genus Terrapene; species Terrapene triunguis. The sequence goes on along the minus strand of NW_020664561.1, from coordinate 2,654,883 downwards.
CTTGCTCATATCTATTCCAGTTAGGTGTGTGCGCGTGCCGCGTGCACGGATGTTGGAAACTTTTCCCTAGCAACTACCTGTCGGACCGGCTGTGGAGCCCTCTGGAGTGGTGCTGATATGGTGCTCTATATATGACCCTGCCGGCCCGGCCCCCGTTCAGTTCCTTCTTACCGCCAGTGACGGTTGTTGGAACAGTGGTCTCTTGTTATCAAGTGCTCCACTACTCCCTAGCTATCTTCCCATTTCTGTATATAGTTACCATTGTTAGTTAATTGTTAGTTGTTATCTAGTGTTAAGTATAGTTTATAGCAGTTGAGGGGGGTCTTCCCCTTCAACGAGTGCCCCGCGGTGCTCCAGGGCATGCCGTCCCAGGGCTTCAAACCCTGCAGCTCCTGCGGTAAACCTATGCCCACGGGCGATCCCCACGACTCCTGTCTTCGGTGTCTGGGAGAGGCCCACCAGGCTGACAAGTGTAAAATTTGCAAAGCGTTTAAACTCCGCACAAGAAAGGAAAGGGACATTCCTCATGGAGTCTGCTCTCCGCCCTTCACAAGATTCGGGCCCAAGCGCCTCGGTGCGGAGCGCTCCTCCAGCGGTGCTGTAGACAGGCAAAAGGACTCGGCGTGCCCTCCTAGGGGTCGACGATCTCCCAGGGCCCAGAAGCACTCCCCATGACACCGCTCCCACTCCCTGGCTGCCAGTAAAAAACAGGCCATGGGAGGACCTCCTTAGAGGCCTGAAGCGGACACCAAGGCCTCTCCAGGACAGGGTGCAGACCATGCCCCTAAGACCGACCGATTCTCCACTAGGTCTCAGCCCGCACGGGCCCTTGGGCCCCCAAGCAGCCCTGCACCACCAGAACCCCTGCAAGTGTAGGAGGTCACGCTGCCCTCCACCCCAGATACCTTTGAGGCCACTAGAGGGCTCATTGAAATGACTGTGCCTGTGTCCCCGGTCTCGAGGCCTCCAGCATCCCGAGCCCTGGTACCCTCGAGGGGCAAACCAGCAAAGTTTGGACAGTCTGCCCCCAGACCAGCATCGCTGCGCCGCTCTGAGTCCCGGCGGCGTGCCGAGTCCCGGCACTGCACGTATGCTATGTGCCGGTCTGACTCATGGCACGGTCCGACTCGTGGCACTGGTCTCACCGCCCCGATCCTCAGAGGCGTACCCACTCGAGATGGTTGTCGGCTGACAGGTCGTGGTCCCACTCGAAGTCTAGGTCGTGCTCTGACACCTTGCGGCACCGCTTGGACCGATGTCATTCAGTGCACCGCTCTCCGTTGCGGCACCGCGCCTCTCCAAGTTGTCGACCGCAGCACCGCTCCCCTTCGCAGCACCACTCTGGCACGGTGCAGATCTCTGGCTCGGCACCGCTCTCCTGCATGGCACTGGTCTCCATCGCGGCGCTGGTCTCCGTCACGGCACCGCTCGCCATGACGGCACCAGTCCCGGTCACTCTCTCAATGCCGCTCTCCTTCAAGGCGAGATCCAACTTCTCGGCACCCACCGAACTCACGGCACCGCTCTCCATATCGGCACCAATCTCTGCACAAATCTCGCTACTCCCCGCGGCACCCATCCCGCTCGTCAGGGGACGCGATGCCTTCCTTGGTGCACTCGCGCACTGCCCTTCCTTGGCTGTCACGCTCCCAGTCTCCCTCCCTTAGGTTGGGTAGGGCATCAGGAGCTTTGGACGAACCCTGATCAGGCCCGGGAAGTCTTGGACACGACACCTCAGTGCCCCACTGGCAACCCCAGTTGCAATTCTGGACCCCCTGGGCATACCACCAGGCCCAGGGCCCCCCCCCCCCCTTCGCCTCCCTGCCATCACATTTAGGGCCCTGTCTTCCCGAGGCAAGCCTCAGCCGCCCCCCTCCAGACCCACCACAAACTCTGGAACCAGTCCCACCCCAGGTGGAAGTTACCCCCAGTGCTCAGGAGGGTCCGGACCCAACAGACCAATGGACTGTTTCGGACTCGGCCCTCCTGGTAGCATCTTCCTCGTCCTCCCCTGACAAGGCTGTGGTGGGCACGTCCACATCCTGCCCACCTCCTATGGACTTTAGGGCACTGCAGGAGCTTCTCCGGCGGGTGGTCCTGAACATGAACCTCCAAGTGGAGGAGGTTGTAGAGGATGAGGACCCTATGGTGGACATCCTGGCACCAGAAGGGCCTTCTAGAGTAGCTTTGCCGGTGATTAAAACCATTCAATCTAATGCCAAAACAATCTGGCAAACTCCGGCCTCCATTCCCCCCACGGCTAAGGGAGCTGAAAGGAAATACTTTGTCCCCATGAAGGGGTATGAATACCTCTTTACCCATCCCGCCCCATGTTCCCTGGTGGTGGATGTGGTAAATGAGAGAGAAAGGCAGGGTCAGCAGGGGCCCGCCCCTAAATCAAAGGGCGCAAAAATGCCTGGATCTCTTTGGGAGAAAGGTTTATTCCACCGGTGGTCTTTCCCTTCGGATCGCTAATCAACTCGCGATCTTTAGCAGATACAATTACAACTCTTGGTCTGCTATTCAAAAGTTCCAGGAGCTTCTTCCATCTGAGTCACGCATGCAGCTAGGGGCCATTGCTGAGGAGGGCAGACTAGTGGCCCGCACCTCTCTTCAAGGCTCACTCGATGCCGCGGCAGCGCGCACACTGGCGTCTGGCATCGCTATGTGACGAAACGCCTGGCTCCAGTCCTCGGGTCTCCCACCTGAAGTACAACAAACGATCCAGGACCTTCCATTTAACAGCCAAGGCCTGTTCGCCGAACAGACCGACTCGAGACTGCATACCCTGAAAGATTCGCGCAACACCATTAAATTGGGGGGAGGGATAGCTTAGTGGTTTGAGCATTGGCCTGCTAAACCTAGGGTTGCAAGTTCAATCCTTGAGGAGGCCATTTAGGGATCTGGGGCAAAAATTGGGGATTGGTCCTGCTTTGAGCAGGGGGTTGGACTAGATGACTTCCTGAGGTCCCTTCCAACCCTGATATTCTGTGATTCTTTAGGCATGCATACCCAGGCAACTCAGAGAGAGCCATTCAAGCCACAGCCCACCCAACAGCATTCCTTCCCTGCTAGATCCAGGCAGGATTTCGCCCGTAGGAGGAGCAGATGCTCTCGGCGCAGGCCATCACACCCTCCCCCTGGTCAGGGGCAGGGTCAGTCCAGGCCCTAAGCACACCTTTTGAAGATGCGCATGAGGACGGATTACCAGTCCACAACCCAGTCAGCTCTCCTCCCTTTCTGAACCATCTATCCCGCTTCTACGAGGCATGGTCCCTTATTACATTGGACTGATGGGTCCTCCGCACGGTAGAGGTGGGATATTCTATCCACTTCTGTTCCACTCCGCCCTCCCACCCCGCTTGCCCGTCCCTCTTCAGGGACCCCTCTCACGAGCAACTCCTTATTCAGGAGGTACAGTCCCTCCTCGCTCTAGGAGCCATGGAGGGGGTGCCTCAGGAGCTCAGAGGCAAGGGTTTCTACTCGTGTTACTTCCTCATCCCCAAGGCAAAAGGAGGCCTACGGCCCATTCTGGACCTCAGGGAGCTCAACAGACACATCGTCAATCTGAAGTTCCGCATGGTCTCCCTGAGCACGATGGTTCCCTCCCTGGATTCAGGAGACTGGTACGCCGCCCTCGATATGAAAGACACTTACTTTCACATTTCAATCACTCCGTCTCACAGACGCTTTCTTCAGTTCGTGGTGAACAAGATGCACTATTAGTTCACAGCTCTCCCGTTCGGCCTGCACACAGCCCCCCGCGTCTTCACCAAATGCATGGCGGTCATGGCAGCTTTTCTTTGCCGCCATCACATACATGTCTACCTGTACTTGGACGACTGGCTCATACGAGGCCGATCTTGCCAGCAGGTAGATTCTCAGGTGCGAATGGTCAGAGACACGTTCGACTGCTTGGGCATCATTTTGAACGTCAACAAGTCTTTTCTCACCCCAGCCCGAACAATAGAGTTTATTGGGGCAGTCCTGGATGCAAATCAAGCGAGAGCATTTCTCCCAGAGGCCTGATCTCTAGCCCTTGCACACATAATTGCCGGTCTGTGCAGTTTTCCCACTACCACAGCGAGGCAGTGTCTCAAGTTGCTGGGTCGCATGGCATCCTGCACTTACATGGTACAACATGTCAGGTTGAGGCTCAGGCCCCTACAGGCATGGTTGGCGTCCGTGTATCGCCTGGGCCGCAACAGTCGAGACATGGTGCTCACCATTCCGAGGCGTACCCTCGATTCCCTGCATTGGTGGCTAGACCCCCACATGGTGGGCACCGGAGTCCCGTTCCACCCTCCCCAGCCCACTCTGACCCTGGTAACGGACACGTCCGCGTTGGGCTGGGGAGCACACCTCAGGAGCCTGACAACTCAGGGTTTATGGCAGGTAGAAGAACTGACCCTGCATATCAATATCAAAGAACTCAGGGCTATCCGCCTCGCGTGCCAAGCGTTCCTGCCCCACTTACAGAACAGTTGTGTAGCAGTGCTGATGGACAACACCACGGCCATGTTTTACTTGAACAAACAAGGCGGAGCCCGGTCATCTCCTCTTTGTCAGGAAGCCCTTCTACTGTGGGAATTCCATTTAGCCCACTCCATCCTTCTCCAAGCTTCATACCTGCCGGGCTGTTCAGAACGTACTGGCAGACAGCTTGAGCAGACGCTTCCTTACACACGAATGGTCGATTCATCTGGACATTATTCACTCAGTTTTCCGCAGCTGGGGGTTTCCCCAAATCGATCTGTTCGCTTCGCGGACCAACAGGAAATGCCCAACCTTCTGCTCTTTCCAAGGTCACAGCCTGGGCTCAATCGCAGATGCTTTCCTGATTCCATGGTCCGGCCCATTACTTTAATTCTTTCCGCCATTTCCCCTAGTCCACAAGGTGCTCCTCAAGGTCCGCAAGGACAAGGCGGACGTCATACTGGTGGCCCCAGCTTGGCCTTGCCAGTGCTGGTGCCCCACTCTCTTGGCCCCGCTGCGTCTACCTCTCGCCCCCAACCTCATCTCCCAGAACCACGGTCGTCTCCTCCATCTGGACCTTCAGTCTCTCCATCTCATGGTTTGGAGGATCAGTGGTTGAACCAGGCTGAGCGCGCCTGTTCGGACTTGGTGAGACAGGTGCTCCTGGAAAGCCACAAACCTTGTACAAGGATTACGTAAAAAGCAAAATGGAAAAGGTTCTCCATTTGGTGCGCTCAATGGCAGGTACTCCCCCTCCAAGCTTCATTTCCATGCATCCTGGACTACCTAGTACATTTGAAGGACCAGAATCTAGCATTCGGCTCACTTAAGGTACACCTTGCAACCATCTTGGCATTCCACCCGGGGGCTGACGGGCGTTCCGTGTTTGCACACCCCATCATGGAACGTTTCCTGAAAGGCCTAAAAAAAGTCCATCCCCCAGTGAAGCCCCCTGTACCGGCCAGGGACCTTAACCTAGTCCTTTCCCGTCTTATGGGTTCCCCTTTCAAGCCGCTAGCTTCCTGCTCGCTCCTCTACCTTTCCTGGAAGGTCGCCTTCCTAGTGGCCATTACCTCAGCACGATGTGTTTTTGAGCTACGGGCTCTCACATGTGAACCACCGTATACCATTTTCCATAAGGACAAAGTCCAGCTGCGGCCCCACCCAGCTTTCCTACCAAAAGTTGTATCCTGTTTCCAGGGTAACCAGGACATTTTCCTGCCGGTTTTCTTCCCAAAACCACATGCTAACCTCTGAGAGCAGCAGCTGCATTCACTGAATGTTAGAAGAGTGCTCGCCTTCTACATAGATCGAACAAAACCTTTCCGCAAGACAACCCAGTTGTTCGTTGCCATAGCAGAGCAAATGAAAGGTGCACCGGTTTCTTCCCAGCGGATATCTTCATGGATCACCGCGTGTATTCGCGCTTGTTATAACTTGGCGAATGTTCCTCCGCCTGCTGTTACGGCTCACTTCACAAGAGCGCAAGCCTCCTCTGCAGCCTTCTTGGCGCATGTACCTCTCCAGGAAATCTGCAGGGCTGTTACATGGGCTTCGGTGCACACTTTCTCGTCGCACTACGCCATCGTCTATCAATCTTGTGATGATGCGGCCTTCGGCAGGGTGATTCTTCAGTCTGCAATACCTTGACTCTGACCCCACCTCCAGGGTATGGCTTGGGAGTTACCTAACTGGAATTGACATAAGCAAGCACTCGAAGAAGAAAAGATGGTTATTCACCTTTTTGTAACTGTTGTTCTTTGAGATGTGTTGCTCATATCTATTCCATTCCCCCCCACCTTCCCCTCTGTCGGAGTAGCCGGCAAGAAGGAGCTGAAGGGGGGTCGGGCCGGCAGGGTCATATATAGAGCACCATATCGGCGCCACTCCAGGGGGCTCCACAGCCGTCCCGACGGGTAGCTGCTAGGGAAAAGTTTCCGACATCCGTGCACACGGCGTGCGCGCACACCTAACTGGAATAGATATGAGCAACACATCTCGAAGAACAACAGTTACAAAAGGTGAGTAACCGACTTTTCCCTGCATGCTGGGACAGAGAGTCAGTGTTAACCAGCTTGGGGCGTTCAAGAAAGTAAAAAAAGGTTAAGGATTTGTTCTTTGTTTGCAGATATAATTTGATGTGCAGATAGCTGAAGTGAGAATGCTGAAGCACATAAGAGTGGGGCTATAAGCACTAGTAGTTAAATTGCAAACCAATTCTGAACACACTCAAAAGCTGTAAAACTGAAAATAAGTTACCCAGCCTGACATTTTCCATTGGGCTCACTCGTACCCTTAACAGGCTTCTTGGGAGGAAAACGGAAACATTTAAAAACATAGTGCTGTCTTTTATTTTGTGCAGTCTCAAGTGAGTCTGTGAAAGTTTCTCTGCTGCTTACCAAATGGTGCTGCTCTCCTTTGGACATGCAGCATGCTGACTCAGGTGCCAAAGTCAGTTATAATGTAATCAATAACCAACATTAATATTTTATCCACGTTGTTTGCTAAGAAGTTGGATACTGACCATGTCAATAAAACATGTGAACACAGCTGAAAAATTATGTTTCAATAAATCTTGGATGAGCTTTATTTAACAGTAAACTGTAAGAAATCCCATTCCAATGAGGGAACTCGTTTATTAGGCATTGTAAATATTTTAGTGCCTATTTAGGAAGTATGCAGAGTGTACTTGTGTTTTCACAGTTAAAATGTAATATCTAGAGATAAAGGTAGAGAGGTTCTGTGGGGTTCCAGAGTGTGAGGTATGCAAAATTCTAGTTCTACCTTTGTCATTTGAATCTAAAAGGCTTTAGGTGTGTATGGGGTGGAGGAGATCACCGCAAATATCAGTTTATAAATATCATTTCATGCCATATTGTTTGATTACTCTGGGAAGTTTGGAAAGTGATAGACTGTTTCACATGCTGTGATAGGAGAATTGAAAAAAGTGGTTAGGTGCTTGAAAAGGTGAAATTACCGGCTTTACATGCAACTTGCCTATTTATTCTGGAGAAATCAAGTTTAGTTTAGGGTCAATCATAACTGGGGCATGTAGTTTAGTATATATTGGTTTTGAATGATTAAATGTATCTTTAATGAGCGCACACAGAGCCAGACTGCTGCTAGTTACACAATGGGCTATCTCCCTTGAAGTCAGTGAGGTTACTTGCATTTGTTACATGATATTATGACTTGTACAGTAACCTGGGATAAATTTTGCCCAACTGAGGGTCTCACAAAATAGGCAAATTAATGTTGCCTTCATTTTATATGATCATGCGATCCATGAATGAGACAGAGTTCAACATGGGATGCTCCATCTTCACCTGAGCCGTCTGCACTCAGACTAATGTTTGGACCTGTAGAGCAAGGGTTTTCTCCCACTGCAGCCCCTTGGCACAAATTTGGTGGTGCCAAGAGCCAGAAAGTGCTAGATCATGCTAGACAGGGATCCCCTTTGCATGGAGGAGTCAACAGCTGGTGCAGAGCTAGCATAACTGGCTCCTGCGCCATCCCCCAGCATAGGTGGTTTGTCAGGGACATTTCCAAAGTTTTGCTGTGCTACAGCAATCCCCAGTTGGCAAACAGCTTGTTGGGTGCTATTGTATTTTAAAGTAGTCCCCAGGCTAAAATTTTGTTATAACATCCCAATAATCTCTTAATAGTGGCCTTTTAGAAGAACAGTAATGGCCTTCTGGGGCCCTTTACAGTCAAGGACAGACCATCAGAACATGTCCCTCGTCCCAACGTGACAGGTGTTTGAAAAGTGCTGAGCACCCAGCAGTTCTTATTGTCTTCAGTGGGAGCTGGTGGGTTCTCTGCGCTTCTGGAAAACAGGCCACTTCTTTAGGTGCTCAAATAATTATTGTGAAGCCTAACTTTAGGATAGTTTTTAAAAGTCTTGGCCATGGTCTTTTACTGCCTTGTCTCCACATGGCTCAGGGAACCAGAACTACACTGATTCTCCTGCCATCAACTGGACCTCCTTAGCAGCAGCACCCAGCAGTGTTTTTCAGCCTTATGGGACCCTGCTGCTGTAGTGGGATGCCAGAATGAAGACATCAGGGCAGGCTACAAAAGTCTCTTACACAGCATGCTCACCCGCCCAGCCCAACACTGCCCAGTCATGCATACATATGGACATGCACACAATCAGCTCCTCGCCCCCATAATCCTCCAGTTTCTCACTCCCCAGATCTCTCTTCCAAATGCTGCAGGGTCTCACACTGCTGTGAGATACTAAACCTCCCCACAGGTTTTCTCCCCAGCATAGGACAATTAGTCCCCACTCCAATGTGCTGGTTGTCCCCCCCAACCCTAACAGGAAAAACAATACTCAGCTCATCCAAGACCCCTGGCCACTGAGGCTGGCATAAGAGATGACATAAAGTGAGGCTGCTGGCAGATCCATAATTTAATATCATCAATCCTCCTTCACTCAGAGCCAGACCCAAACAAACCCTGAACACAGACACACCTCAAAACTCACCCTTCTGAGCCCCAAACACAACCCTCTGCCTCCCTCCCCCAGAAAAGCAACAAAATATTTTCCCTCCCAGTCCAGATGTAAGCCCCAGTCCTGACTCCCTGCTACTGATCTTGGTGATGGAGAGGTCCCTCACCTCCAATTTGGCCCGTTCAAACATTTTTCCATCCAAACTGTTTTTCAGTGGAAAATTGGTTTTTGACTAAACAAATTTTTTCTCAAAAAGTGTCAGCTTTCTAGCTTACATGGAACTCTTCTGTACTTGGAAGATCCCTTTCTCATTATCCGCTGCCGCTCAGATGGTGACTCTGCTTTAGCTAAAATAGGTACTTTGGAATGCTGCAGCTTCCCTGACAGTTTGTTTTGGAATGACACCTGGGAGCTAGCTTTTGAATAGTGAATGTCTTGTTTAAAATGCATAAGATAGAGATGCATACATTCTACACTAATTGGAAGTCCTGGCAAAATTTGGGATGCAGCTGCTTGTATATGTTCCATTAGTGGCTGTAGCTCAGCTTTACAACTCTTCTAAAATGTCTTCACAATTTACAGTGCAAATAATGCCCCCTATAAACATTAGCTTTGGAGCATCCCTTTCATTTATTCCCCATTAATTCCCAGGGCCTAAATTTATTGCTACTTCTGTACATTAATATTTGCTAGAAAGTAATAATTATATCAACATTCCCTCAGCGATCATCTTTATCATCAAGCCATGGAAGTTTTCTTCTGCATACACAACCTAAACAACCTTTTTGTTGTTCTGTGGCTTTGTTTTTTATTGGGAAACAAGTGCACACCACTCTCCTCTCCGAAATGAAAACCAGTTTGGATTTATAGTAGAATGTGTGTGTTTTTGTGAGTGTTTCTCGAGAGATTGGCTTTAGGCTGGGCAATAACTAAAAGTCATTATCCATTACCCACTCATAGCTTTTAAGTTCTCTGTGAGAAATACACGGTGGACTCAGAACAGGACTCAGTGGAATATTTACACATCACAAAAAACCCACCAAAATCAAGAAAGTTGTTGAAAAACTGGAAAAGACTCAGAGATGAGCGATAATAGTGATTCAGGATCTGGAAAATCTGCCCTAGAGTGAGGGGTTAAAGAAGCTGTTTAGTTTATCCAAGAGAAGGTTAGGAGGTGTCTTGATCATCATCTACAAATACCTGGATGGGGAAGACATGTCTGATAGTGGAGGGCTTTTTAATCTAGTAGAAAAAGACAATGAGATCCAGTGGTTGAAACTGAAATTAGATAAATTCAGACTATAAACAAGGTGCTCATTTTTAAACCATGAGTGTAATTAACTGCTGGAATAATTTACCTAGGTTTGTGGTAGGATTCTCCATCTCTTGTAGTCTGTAAATCAAGTTTGTATGTCTTTCTAAAAGATATGCTATAGTTCAACAGGAAGCTATCGGTTTGGTGCAGAAATTACTGGGTGAGTATGTTGTACTAATCTTGATGGAATAAATGGACCCAGAGAGTCAAAGTTGTTACCATGACTTTGTCACCATACAGTAATAAACAGTTAATGTGGATCAGAGTTTTGTATACAGAGAATTGAGCCTGTTTACACAGACCATGGCAAACACACCATTAAAAATCTTTACTCTTTTATGGAAGATGCAGAAAGAGAAGGAAAAACAGAAGGAATAGCAGTTGAAATATAAAGTATTAAGTGAGGCTTCCAGTTTAACAATATCTCTTAGTCCCTTTCTCTTAAGCAGTAGAAAGCTTTCAGGGGAAAAACAATCCCTGTCTGACAGTTTCTTAGATGGTATTAAAGATGGGAATCACTGTCTTTTTTGGGGGGTTGGGGGGGAGAAGAGAAGTTGTTAGTTGAGATGGTCTGGAGCTGTTCTTGCTGCTGCTGTTAAAGTCCAGTCCTTCCTTCTTTAAAACAAAACAAGCCAAACACACATTAAAGGGGAGAGAAAAGAACAGAAAATGCAGCTTTTGTCTCTGGTGCTGCTTGCAACCTCACTTCTAGAGAAAAACAGGCAAAGCATATGGTCTTGTCTCAGCCTCTCCAAAATCTCGCAAACTTATTCCAGTGTCAAGCTGTTTTGGGCATTGCTTTTAGTTGCTTCTTTGGTCACAGTCTTACAGCAATCTTGGCTGGCTAAGCCAGACTTCTATCAAACAAACGGCAACATGAGAGAGAGAGGAAAGAGAAGAAATAAAGCGATGAAAGAAAATGACACACAAGGGAGGGAATGATAGCAGGAACCAAAGTTTCACATTCCAGGCGTTCAGGATTTAGCAGGAGCCAATGGAGGTGACAATGTCATTTGTATGTCTCTTGCTGAGAGTTTCCAAGTTGAGCTATATTGGGGACATTCTTTCATAGGCAAGCTGAAACAAGTGTGGATTATACCCCAGATCAGTAATTATTCTTATCTGTTTCTCAACTAAATATATGTGACAAGTTATAGGTGTCTGAAGGAAGTTAGATTCCTAATACAGGTAAATCCTGTTTGTCATGGATAATCCAAAGAGTTTATAACTGGAAAAGGGTGATTGATCTTGCTTAAGTTTTGTGCACATTGCATCACCCACTTTTCTTTGAGCAGTTCTGTAATGCACAGCTTTTATTTACTTCAATAAGCTAATTGTAGAGCACTCCTGTTCTCCAATTTTATTGAACCTACCAACTAATTTAGGGCTACATTGTGGCTGGCTCTTATGTAGTGTAATGAGGTTCTCCCGTTCGCCCTCGCACTTTGGGACCCCTGTGCCCACAAATCAGCCAGAGACCTCTCCTGGGTGCAATCACCAGGGCCTTTTATTTACAGTGCCAGGTCCCACTGCCTTCTATTTACAGACTGCTCCAAACTAGCAACCTGGGGGACAGCTCACTTCTCCAGCAAGCAGGGACGCACAGCCCTTGGCTTCTCCCTTTCCTTTCTCCCCCCCCTTCACTTTCTTCCTGCCAGCCCTACTAGCCCTTGGCTAATAAGGCCCACAGGTGCTTCCCTTCTATCAATTAGGCGTGGCATACTCAGCCAGCCCCAATTAATGCTTCTTAATTGGAGCTGGGCTAACGGGGCTGGCTCAGGACCTCCTGGCCAGCACCCTGTTACACACCTCCCCCCTTATGAACCACCAGGTCCGTCCAACCTCGGCCCTTCTGCCCTCTGCCCGGGGGCTCCTCCGGGGAAGTTCCCCGCGCTTGGCCAGGTGATCCCCAGCATCCTCTCCTGGGTTTTTTTTCCTCCCCCACCCGCAAAATGTACATTGCTTGGGGAATGGCTGCCCCCATAGTTCCGCCTCTGCCCACACGTCATCACACCAGTCGCACCCCTGCAGGCCTTCCATCCTCTGTATCGCCTTTACTTTTGGTGGGTGGTCAGGATCCATCCCACCATCCTGTGGGACCCTCTGTGCCTCAGTTTTCCCCCACCACCCAGTGGGTTCTGGGTCTCCTCCCCGGGGAGCCGTGTTGTGGGGTGCTCCAATTGCCCCCTCTCCCCTTCCAAGGAACAGGAAGTGTCCTCTTTTCTGCTCAAGAGAGGGTCTCGGCCATCACTCCTTGGAAGATGCCTTTCTTCTATCTTGGAATAATGGTCTGTTCTATGTGTTTCCTCCAACAGTGCTGATACTAAGGGTGATGAACAAGGTCAGACACAACAGAGCCAGAGTTATCCATATAGTACCAACCTGACTCCAACAAGCTTGGTATCCTTACCTGCTTCACCTGTGTGTCCAACTGTCATTCAAACTCTTGACCATTTCTCATCTCCTGTCACAGGATGCATGTCATTTGCTTCATCCCAACCTAATAGTTCTCTGGCTCAGGGTGTGGCTCCTCGATGGTTCATGGGGTTAGAATCCTCCTGCTCTAGAGAAGTACAACAGATGTTACTGAATAGTAAAAAGAGATGAACCCACACTACTTACCTGCAGAAATGGAAGAGTTGTCACTGCCACCTGCCTATTTGGAGCTATTTTCAGTCATCCTGGATTATCTGTTGGATCTTAAGAAATCAGGGTTATCAGTTAGTTCGATTAAAGTTCATTTGGCTGCAATATCAGCCTTTCATTCTCTGCTAGAAGGATTCTCCATATTTGCTCTTCAGGTATTGTCTAATTTATTAAGGGTTTGGGGACTCTCTATCTGGAGATTAGAAACCTTACCCTGAATCGGGACCTCAACCTGGTATTCAATTATCTTATGTGATCTCCATTCAAACCAATGGCAATCTGTACTCTGTTGCATTTATGTAGGAAAACGGTCTTTTTAGTAGCCACCACGTTGGTCTGTAGGGTTGGTGAGACTGGAGCCTGGATGGCTGATCCCTCCTTTCAGTGTTCTTCAAGGATAAGGTTTCTTTATGTCCACACCTGAAATGCTTACCTGAGGTTCTGTTAGAGTTCCACCTTAATCCATTCATCTGCCACTGTTTTTGCCGACGCCACATAGTTCTCTACAGGAATTATGTTTACGTACCCTGAATATTAAAAGGGCATTAGCCTTCTTTTTATATAGGGACAAGCAATTTAGGAAGTCTCCTAGGCTCTTCATTTCCTTCGTGGATAGATCCACGGGGTCCTCAATCTCTACTCAGACTACGAGATGAATTTCTGGATGCGTTATCATTTTCTATAGTGCTGCGGACATCCATCCCCCACACAGTGATAGCACATTCAACCAGATTGCAGGCAACATCTACGGCATCACTGAAGAATGTACCCTGAAATAAGATGCGCTGCTACGTGGACTTCAGTACATTTGTTTTTGAAACATTATGCCCTGATCCATGCTGTCAGATCTGATGCTGGACTTGGTTCTGGTATTGTCTTCAGTTCTGGACTCTGTTGTGAAGCTCCCTCCTCCATCTGGGGATACTGCTCAGAAGTCACCTGAAGTATATCACCCATAGGGACGACACTCAAAGAAGAAGAGGTTACTCACTTTGTGCAGTAAGTGCGGTTCTTTGAGATGTGTGACCCTATGGGTGCGCCCTCCTTTCCCTCTTCTTCAGACTGTTCCTTAGGGGACATTTGGGTGGAGAAGGAACTGAGGGTGGTTCGCCTGTGCACCTCTGTATAGCCTCAGTATCCAACATCAGGAGTCACAGGACACCTGTGGGCTGGACACTAACAGAATATCTCTGATCAAGGGCTCAAGAGGTACATGTGCCTGAAGTGGAGCACACATAGGGAAATACATCTTGAAGAACCAGTTACTGCACAAAGTGAGTAACCTGTTCTTCTTTTAATTCTTCAGGATTCTTCCTGAATCTGTCTGTGTTTGGAGAATAAATTGCACGAACACACCAATTAAATAGTTCATGAATTAGTGATATTTTTACATATTTGAGTAAATTCATAAGTGTTAATCATAGAAATATTAAAGCAATCATAACAAAGTGTTTGGTTCCATAGAAATCATAAGCAGTGTCTATGTTCCAAAACGTATTTTTAAAAAAAAAACCTTAAAGGAAAGGTTACATATATACTTCATAAACAATGAGTAAGAGCAGAAGGTTAAATAAAAACATGAATTTGGATAAAGTTTTACAAACACTTCCTAACTTAAGTCTAAGCATATTCTGGATTTCAAATAATTTTGATTCAGCTCTTGGAGTTTGTGTTAGTAAGATTACTGGTTAAACACTTATTCCAGAATTTGTGCAGTGCTGAAAATCTGCAAATGAGAGAGAGCGTTTGTTGTGGCTTTGAGTTAAGTCTCGTTAGGGGACGTGGGAAGGAAAGAAGGCCTAATTTTTATTACCTTGTTTTTATTGCTTAAACCGATAGCATGGAGCTTTAATCAACCATTTTACTCCCTTGTTTAAATTAAAACCAGTTCTCTCTTAACAAGCAAATTGTGGATGATATTATTCCGCCCTTGAGAAAAGAATTACATCTCTCAGATGCCTTTGCTGACAGCACACGTTTGTCCTCAGATGATGCTTTTATTTTGCCTTTCAAATAAATGTTGGAAATGGTCAGTGGTCAAATCTCGGGTACAATGTAGTGAGATTTCCCCCCATCAATGAGCATTTAGGAAAATGCAGGCCACCATGTAGGGCTGCAGAGTCCAGTGCAGCAGAACCAGTGCAAACTCTGTTGTGCATGTGCACCAGGCAGGGCATAGGGAATGGAACTGGGTTAGACCGAGGGAGAGGAAATCTGCGGCTTTACAAGCCATCTCTTATCTTCCCACCTTGAATGGGCCATGGGCTGGAATAGCTTCTGCAGAGTAGCTCTGCACCCTGCACAGCTCCCCAGCTCCAGGCATGGCTAGTTGAGCAGGAGGTAGGCCCCTGAATGAGTAAAATCTGGTCAGCATTTTAGAAAGCAAAATACAAACTCTTATGGGTGACCAATAAAGTAATTATCAGCGGTGACTGCAGGAGAGCCAGGAGAGAGAAGGTTTATGACCAGAGTTTCTTGCTTTTATTAGCTTGGCATCACCTTTTTTGGGAGAAAATAGGTTGAGAGTTTTCCAAAGGGAACTTTCCTGCTTGTTTTATACTTCTCTGCTTCGTGAAACAAAACAATCAACCATAAAATAATATGAGCTAATATAACCTAGAATCAAATGTATACGCCTATATGATTTTGTGCATATCTTACAGCTCATAAATGTGAAGTTGTGACTTTACCGTATCACACTTCTCCCACAAATTGATTGCAGCAGAATAATTTTTGAGGCCTTCCTCCTCACATAGCTATCTGAGCTATCTGTGGTATTTCCAGGGAGACTATTTTTACAGCAAATACTATTTACACTGAGTTGTTTAGTGGACTCTACTCTCCCCTTTTCCTGGATTTGTCAGGTTTATTTCTGCCTCCATCTTCTTTCATGCTTGTTGCTGTAATTTCTTCAGTTATGGCTAGGATTACCATCCGTCCGTATTTCCCTGGACATGTCCGGCTTTTGCGTCTCTAAATAGCCGTCCGGGAGGAATTGGTAACAAGGTTAAAAGGTCTGGGATTTTCCCCCTCCCCTCCCTCCCTCCCTTCCATGCAGAGTGCGGCTGCTGGTTGGGCGGCTGGGCCTGATTGAGCCGCTCCCATTGGCCTCCAGCAGCCAGAGCCCTCCCCTGCTCCTGCAGCGTGTTTTGCCTACACGTGGATATGGGCATGGTAAGGGGAGTCCCGGGGGGCAGTCAGGGAGAAGGGGGAGGGTTGGATGGGTCCCCGGCCTCCACCTGCCACCCCCCCACCGCGCATCCCCCCGTGTGTCCCCCCCCGCCTGCCTCTCCCTTGCCTGCTTGTACTGCCAGAGCCGGCAGCAACTGCTGTCTGCTGCCCCCGGGTCCTAGTGCCCCCCATCCAATAATGGCAAGACAGGCTGCCCTTACCCTGCCCATCCACCCTAGCCCCGAGCCTCTCCAACGCCCCAAACCCCTCATCCCCAGCCCTCATTCCC
>NW_020664561.1:2635151-2638130 GCF_002925995.2 Terrapene triunguis | reverse complement strand
GGCTTTCCAGGCTGGAGCTCCCCAGCTCCTCTGCCTTTCCCCAGCCCTGCTCCACTCAGGTACCCTGTCTCTAGCTTCCTGCAGCCAGGCCCTTCTCTCTCTGAATGCAGAGAGAGACTGTTGAGTGCCTGGCTCCCAGCCTCTTATACAGGCCAGTTGTGGCCTGATTGGGGTGTGGCCCAGCTGCGGCCGCTTCCCCAATCAGCCCAGCTTTTAGAGCTGCAGCCCTCTCCAGGGCCGCTTTCAAGCCCTTTCAGGCAGGAGCGGGTGTCCACCCCGCTACAGGGCCTTAAAGATTAAGAGCAAGGCCGTGACTAGGGACTGGAAGATGAAAAGTGTGGCAGGATGAACAGTCTGCAGTCTGGAAGAGCTATTCAGAGCTTCTTAGATGAGCAGGAGTGGAATGTCTGCCAAAGTTTTTGTATGCACACTGTTCATGGTGACTCATCTTGTTACTCCCTCACCCCAGCTCGGCACTACTTTATGTATTTGCATATAAATGGAGGGATGGGGCAGGGTGGTTTAAACACACATGGGGAAGATTGGTTTAGAAGTGCATGCTGTCTATAAGGTGTAAGAACTTTCCTTTATTCTCTTCTAAAATAATTTTTGAGAAAATAATTAAAAATAATGTTAATAAGAAATAGAAATAACATTCCAGAAGCTTTTCTTTAAAGAAAAATAAATTCCTAGACACAAACTGAAGGCAGAATTCATGTTGAAAATACTTATCAGTTAATTTAAACCAATATGATTTGAACATTGCAGTTATTAAACACAAATGTTTGAAAATCAGTAAGTTAGCCTAAACGCTAACACCTTCCCCTCCCACATCCATTTATCTAAGGGTATGTCTACACTACGAGGGTAGTTCGATTTCACTTAAATCGAATATGTGGAATCGATATTACAAAGTCGAACGTGTGTGTCCACACTAAGGACAGTAATTCGACTGTGTGAGTCCACACTAATGGGGCAAGCGTCGACATTGGAAGCGGTGCACTGTGGGCAGCTATCCCACAGTTCCCGCAGTCCCCGCTGCCCATTGGAATTCTGGGTCGAGCCGCCAATGCCTTCTGGGTAAAAAAATGTGTCGAGGGTGCTTTTGGGTAACTGTCGTCATCCGTCCGTCACTACCGCCCTCCCTCCCGACCTGAAAGCGCCGGCGGGAAATCAGTTCGCGCACTTTTGTGATCAGTGACAGCGCGGACGCCACAGCACTGCGAGCATGGATCCCGCTGCGACCATCACTGTAGTTGTGGCCGTTCTCAACGCCTCGCAGCTTATCATACACCTTTCCCTGAGGCAGATGCAGAGAAATCAGGAGAGGAGGCTACGGCACCGCCGTGAGGGCCTGAAGTCGGAGAGTAGCACAGAGCTCTCAGAAACCACGAGACCCAGCGCCCAGGACATCTCGGTGGCAATGGGTCATGTTGATGCTGTGGAACGGCGATTCTGGGCCCGGGAAACAAGCACGGACTGGTGGGACTGCATAGTGCTGCAGGTCTGGGATGAATCCCAGTGGCTGCGAAACTTTCGCATGCGGAAGGGGACTTTCCTTGAACTTTGTGACTTGCTGTCCCCTGCCCTGAAGCGCAATGACACCCGGATGCGAGCAGCCCTGACTGTCCAGAAGCGAGTGGCCATAGCCCTCTGGAAACTTGCAACGCCGGACAGCTACCGGTCAGTCGCGAACCACTTTGGTGTGGGCAAATCTACCGTGGGGGTTGTTGTGATGCAAGTAGCCAACGCAATCGTTGAGCTACTGCTCTCAAAGGTAGTGACCCTGGGAAACGTGGAGGTCATCATAGATGGCTTCGCCACGATGGGATTCCCAAACTGCGGTGGGGCTGTAGATGGGACTCCCATCCCTATCCTGGGACCGGACCACCAGGCCAGCCAGTACATCAACCGAAAGGGCTACTTTTCAATGGTGCTGCAAGCACTGGTGGACCATAGGGGACGTTTTACCAACATCAACGTCGGATGGCCAGGCAAGGTTCATGACGCTCGCGTGTTCAGGAACTCTGGTCTGTTTAGACGGCTGCAGGAAGGTATTTACTTCCCGGACCACAGAATAACTCTTGGGGATGTGGAGATGCCTATCGTCATCCTCGGGGACCCAGCCTACCCGCTAATGCCCTGGCTCATGAAGCCCTATACTGGCGCCCTGGACACTGAAAAAGAACTGTTCAACTACCGGCTGAGCAAGTGCAGAATGGTGGTGGAGTGTGCTTTTGGCCGTCTCAAGGGGAGATGGAGAAGCTTACTGACTCGCTGTGATCTCAGCGAAACCAATATCCCCATTGTTATTGCAGCTTGCTGTGTGCTCCACAATCTCTGTGAGAGCAAGGGGGAGACCTTTATGGTGGGGTGGGAGGTTGAGGCAAAAAGCCTGGCTTCTGATTACGCCCAGCCAGACAGCCGGGCGATTAGAAGATCCCAGCGGGACGCGCTGTGCATCCGGGAGGCTTTGAAAGCTAGGTTCCTCAGTGAGCAGGGTAACCTGTGACTATTAACTTTGTTTAAAGAGAAGCTGAACCTGCCCCCGTTTCTTTACCCAGTTTATGTTGACTATCCTCTCCAGCTACATACCCCCTTCACCCCCTTCCCAAAAAATAAAATCTGTTCTGTTTTGTTAATGAACACCGTTGTCTTTATTACTGTTTTCGCGGGAATTTTTTAAACCGGGGACGCAGACTGTGGCGGGGGGTGGGTTTAGTGTTCTGATGCAAATGATGCTTCTAAACTCCCGGAATGACAGGCTCCTCACTGGTGGACTGGTTGTTTCAACGGAGCCTGCCAGCACTCCTGGGAGGGACTGCGTGTATGTGTCGGATATGTGACTTTCTGGCAGGGGGAGGAGGGTTACAGATCCACTGCTGCGTGGCTCTGTGATCCAGGATAAGGACCGCTGCATAAGATCTGTAATTGCCCTCCCCCGCCACAAAGTCACAGAGCTACCCCCCCCCCCCCACA
>NW_020664561.1:2633330-2635051 GCF_002925995.2 Terrapene triunguis | reverse complement strand
CCCCCCCCCCCCCACACACAGAACATGAAAACCACCTCCCAGACTGACCAGGGCAACTAGTGACTGCACTGTGTATGTGTCCTGATGCAGGACCTGCCCCCGCCTCTGTACCCTGCTAAAGGTGACTGTCCTGTCCAATTACCAAGCCCCTTCCCCCGCTTCAGACAGACTCTCCTCCAAGAGAAAATCATGGAAACAGTAATTAACAGAAACGAATATTTTATTATGAACCACACATGAAACGAGGGGTGGTGAAACTTGGACGGGGGCTTGTGTGAGGTGGGTAGGAAAGGACTTTTCAAATTTTGGGGAATGAGAGCCCAACAGTGCTAGAGCAGTCTGCACTGGTTGACTGAAAGTTTTAACGGCCCTTGCCGCCCCTCCTTCTTTGGACTTTGGGTGAGGGGGGTGTGGGACTTGGTGGCGGGGGAGGGCGGTTAGAGATAGACCGCAGCGGGGCTCTGTCCTCCTGCCTCCGGTCTTGCAGAACATCCACAAGGCGCCGGAGCGTGTCCGTTTGCTCCCTCATTAGTCCAAGTAGCGTTTGAGTCGCCTGCTGGTCTTCCTGACGCCACCTCTCCTCCCGTTCCATGATTGCTCGGTGCATTTCGGACAAGTTCTCCCTCCACTGTGTCTGCTGGGCTGCCTGGGCTCGGGAGCAGGACATTAGTTCTGAGAACATGTCCTCACGCATTGTCTTCTTCCTCCGCCTAATCTGCGCTAGCCTCTGTGAGTGTGATGCCAGGCTGGGTTGGGAGACAGTCGCAGATGTGTCTGTGGGAATGGGAAAAAGGGAGTGAATTCCTGAGACAGATAAATGAAGTTGTGAACAAAGAACATAGTCTTTCTCTGTGAACAAGACCATGCACTGCACCTCTCACATGCGCACTCAGGACAAGGTCGAATTTTCGGACCTCGCCTTCAGTGCCTGGGGTCTTGCAGTGGCGATCTGAGAAGCGGGGCAGTACACCTCAACTTGTGTAGCAGGCAAACATGGTAAGCCGTAGACTTGTGGCTGCTGAAAACTTTAATAGTAGCACTGGCCTCCTTTCACATTGAAAGCAAAGCCAGTCTCTGCTGCCAGCAATCCGGCAAGCAGGAACTCTGCCCCTGTCCCACCCCCTCGCGGCTCTCCCAGGGAAAGATCCCTGTATGCTGCCCCTCTCCCGCCTCCACCGCGTCGCTGTAAAGCAGTCCCAATACTAACATTCCCCTCCCTAATTCAAAGCAGGGCATCATGAGCGACATCACCCTGATGAGGATCTCGGACAGCGAGAAGGAACGCATGCTTAGGGAAAGCATGCAAAAACCAGGGCCGTATGCCGCCATGCTTTGCCGTGCAATGATCCCTGAGTATTTGATTGTCTCCTGGCGAGGAAACGTCTCATACCATGGAGGACCCAATAAAATCGCTCTCCCCAGGAACCTGATGACCAGGCTTGAACATTACCTGCAGGAGACCTATGTTGAGATCTCCCATGAGGATTTCGTCTCTATCCCCGGACATATAGACCGGATTTTGGTGTAGTTGCACTGGCAGGGACTAAAGAGTGGAGCGTCTTGGGCAGCAGAATCATGAAAAACCGGACATTGTTAGATTTTTTTTAAATAGTTGGGACTAAAAATTTTATCGCCTAAGGCAAAGAAATCATGAAAAACCCATTGTTAATATTATAAATATTCCAGTTCTGTTAAAAATAAAAGTTTAGATGTTTAAAGCA
>NW_020664561.1:2578358-2633320 GCF_002925995.2 Terrapene triunguis | reverse complement strand
TAAATATTCCAGTTCTGTTAAAAATAAAAGTTTAGATGTTTAAAGCACTTACTGCTTGATCCTTCCCCTGATTCTGTGTCCAGGGTAACGGCTGGGGACGGTTGGTAGGGGATCTCGGTAAGGGTGATGAAGAGCTCTTGGCTGTCGGGGAAATCAGCGGTGCAAGCGCTGTCGACTGCCTCGTCCTCCTCATCTCCTTCCTCATCTTCCCCGTCCGCTAACATGTCCGACGATGAACCGGCCGCGGACAATATCCCATCCTCAGAGTCCACGGTCACGGGTGGGGTAGTGGTGGCGGCCGCACCTAGGATGGAATGCAGTGCTTGGTAGAAACGGGATGTGTGGGGCTGGGATCCGGAGCGTCCGTTTGCCTCTTTGGTTTTTTGGTAGCCTTGTCTCAGCTCCTTGATTTTCACGCGGCACTGCGTTGCATCCCGGCTGTATCCTCTCTCTGCCATGGCTTTCGAGATCTTCTCGTAGATCTTTGCATTCCTTCTTTTGGAGCGCAGCTCTGAAAGCACGGACTCATCGCCCCACACAGCGATGAGATCCAAGACTTCCCGATCAGTCCATGCTGGGGCCCTCTTTCTAGTCTGCGATTGCACGGCCATCTCTGCTGGAGAGCTCTGCATCGTTGCCAGTGCTGCTGAGCTCGCCACGATGTCCAAACAGGAAATGAGATTCAAACTGCCCAGACAGGAAAGGGAATTCAAATTTTCCCGGGGCTTTTCCTGTGTGGCTGGTCAGAGCATCCGAGCTCTGACCGCTGTCCAGAGCGTCAACAGAGTGGTGCACTGTGGGATAGCTCCCGGAGCTATTAGCGTCGATTTCCATCCACACCTAGCCTAATTCGATATGGCCATTTCGAATTTAGCGCTACTCCTCTCGTTGGGGAGGAGTACAGAAGTCGAATTTAAGAGAGCTCTATGTCGAACTAAATAGCTTCGTGGTGTGGACGGGTGCAGGGTTAATTTGATGTAACGGCGCCAAATTCGACATAAAAGCCTAGTGTAGACCAGGCCTAACTTTTTTTAATGCACCCATCCCCAGTCCTTGAGCACCTCTTACTGTAGTATCTCAGTGCTATCCAATGTGGGAGAATTTGATTTTTATTTCTTTGTAATTTTTTACTGATAATATTGATGTTTATTTTTAAATATTTTTTTCCTATTTTTATCATTTAAAATTTTTAGTTATCGGACGCTCTGGGGAGGATCAGACAATTATTTAATGACAGTAGACATTGTGATTCAAAAAGTAAAGTTTTATAACATGAAAACACAAATTGTCAACATCACATATCAAAATATACAAAGTAAACATCCTTAAATCAAACTCTAATGAGTTCTCAAGCAGCCTTTTTTCTTACCGTGCCTATGTGTACATTTTTATTATGGGATGGAAATATTTTCATTGTTTTTTGCGTGTACAGTGAAATCGACATTTACCAACATGTAGCAATAATGGTCAAATCCTTCCAAGCCTAATTTTGGGCTACAGGTTCCTGCTGTCCCAGGAAAAAAAAACAGAATACTGGCCTGTAACTGCGAACCTGTCAACTACATGTCATGAGAAGGCTCTGACAGTAGGATCCTGTACCTTATGGCATAGTATCCCAAAGGCAATGTCAGAAAGCCCATTGTTCAGGATATTTAAATATGCTGTAGGAACAGTCCTACGACCTAGTAGATCTTTGCTGTTTCTGAATTTTGATTAAAGACTTGAGGCCATAGTCCACAACCTCTGATGTTGTTGCTGTTTGCATGTGGTCCATGGAAGTTCCTATCCTATCCACATGTGACTTTGTGCTGTGTGCCTCACTCTATCTAACCTCCTCAACTTCCCTAATGTTGATCAGGGAATAACTTTTTCCATGACCACCCTGGATACAATGGCTATGCACTCCCCAAATGTCATCAAACCTCAAAAGGTAGATCTGAAGGGTAGACGGTGGGTTACATCATTGTTCACACAAAAGACAAATAGTACAATTGTAATGCATGTATTGAACAGGAAATCATACATTTTTTTCATGTCATAGGCAGTGGGGTAAGAGGAGGATCAGTGACAATGAGGGGATGATTATCATTAGAGGTGGGACATTTACTATTTTTAGGCTTGCGGCAGTTTGTTTTCTGAACAATAACATTTTGATATTCTGAAATAATTTGCTGCAAAAGTCCTGGGAATGGCTCAGCTGGTAAGAGAGAATGCACTTTAAAAATGAAAGGAGTGAGTCCTCTCCCAGAGCTCTCCAGCTATTCTCGCACGTGACACTAACTACAGTTTTACATATTCTTCCCTTAAACTGGCAATGATTCACTTGCAGAATAGAACCACTGCTAGCCACCCACTCGCAAGTCCTTTCCTGTGATGGGAACTCAAAGACCTGCATTGCTGCTCAGATTTAAACTTCATTCTTAGCTAGTAGCATCAGCATTCAAGTGCACAATTGTGAGATGCAAAGGGTGCTCTGCTACACACTGCAGTACTCAGGTTACCTTGTGAAATGCTATTGAACACGCTGAGATGTTAACTTGTCTTTCTGCAGCTGGAAGGTTTACACTCATTATTGAAAATGATTTAAATGATGTCATATGGTGGTGCCTAATCCCCAGCGCTTCTTCGGGATATCTCATATGTTGACGTAGTTCTGTGTAAGTAAAAGCAGGATGAATGTGAGCTTAGCTGAAAAGGAACCATTTTCTGCATGACTGTCAGTGTTGCATACTGAGCTGATTAAATAAATGCTGATGAGGCAGCTCAGCTCCTCTCAGAAATCTCTCAGCACCCTCCAGGATCAGACACTATGTTCTGGGCACCACATTACCAGTAAGATGCAGACAAATGAGGGAGTTCAGAAAAGCGCAGCAAAAACTAGTAAGGGGCTAGAGCTGATTTCTGGGGAAAGATTAAAAGAGCTAAATGTATAGCTTGTCTAAGCAATTGCTAGGAGGACAGACTAAAAAGACTGTGACTGTTTATATTAGGAGAAGTGAAATGAGAAAATAATAAATGGTTTAGAGGAGGAAATCAGGTGCTCCTAGTTACCATCTCTAATGCAACAAGACCAAGGGAATGTTCAATGAACGGCAGCAAATTATAAAAATGATAAAAGTATAACACAGTCCATGATGTGGCTGTAGACTCATTGCCACATGCTGACCTTGAGGAAAAGAACTTATCAGGATATTAAAAAAAGGGGGTATTTATATGGATAATGAGAACATCCAGGGTTATGTTAGATAGGATAAAAATATTTTTGGAAGGGCTATGTGGCCTTAATCCTGCAAACAAGCATGTGCTTCCCTTTACTAGCATGAGTAGTCCTGTTTGTGGTAGTAAAGTTAAGCACATGCACAAATGTTGACTGGATCAAAGCCTATAAATCCTCATGCTTCAAAGCATAAACTAGCCACCAACTGATGGGAGTAGGGAGAAACTTCCATTTTGGGAAAGGTATCCCATTAATTGTCTGCTACGGGGCTCCTCGCACATTCTGCTGAAGCATCTCCACCAGCCATTGTCAGAGAGAGATTGCTGGACTAGATGATCTGATTCGGTATGGCAATCCTTTTGTCCCTGTAATAAGCACCTATGAAAATTTGAAGGGTTCAAACACCAAAAGAGGAGAGGAATTATTGTAGAGAGTGGTACAAGGGGTTATAGAGGAGTCATGGGATGAAGTTAAGAAGAGAAAGTTTAGGCTGTCAGGAACATTTCCTGACTAAACAATAGTAGCCTTTGGAATAATATCCCAATGGAAGTGGTCAAATTTTAACATTAGTTTAATGATTATATTTATGTAAAAGATTTAATTAGCTGTGGATTTTTAAAAATCATTTAAAGCTAGACTAGAGGAAAGCAGTAAAATATAGATTCTAAGGCCAGAAGGGACCGTTGTGATCATCTAATCTGACCTGCTGCATAGCACGGGCCAGAGAACTGATCAAAATAATTCCTTGAGCAGGTCTTTTAGAAAAACATCCACTCTTGATGTAAAAATTGTCAGTGATGGAGAATCCACCATGATCCCTTGGTAAGTTGTTCCAAAGGTTAATTACCCTTATTTTCTGTCTGAATTTGTCTAGCTTCAGCTTCCAGCCATTGGATTGTGTCAGACCTTTCTCTGCTAGTTTGAAGCATGTAGATACTTTCAGACTGATCAATTCACCCCTTAGCCTTCTCTTTGTTAAGCTAAACAGATTTAGCTCCTTGAATCTTTCACTATAAGGCATGTTTTCTAATCCCGTAATCATTCTCTTGGCTCTTCTCTGAATCCTCTCCAGTTTATCAACATTCTTCTTGAATTTGTGGGTACCAGAACTGGACACAGTATTCCACCTATTCTACTGTTGAATAGTACAGGACCCAAGACAGACCCCCTGTAGAACCTGGTAGATGTGCCTGCCCAGTTTGACAGCAAACTGTTGATAACTCTTCTGAGTACCTTTTTTCAACTCTTCTGAGTACCTTTTACAACTGTACACCCACTTTGTAGTAATTTCATTTAGACCTCATTTCTCTAGTTTGCTTATGGGAGTGTCATGTGGGACTGTGACAAAAGCCTTACTTAAAATCAAGGTATATCACATCTACTAGTTCCACCCATTCATTATGCCAGTAACCCTGTCAAAGAAGGAAATTAGGTTGGTTTGCATGAATTGTTCCAGACAATTCCATGTTGGCTATTCCTTTTCACCCTATTATCATCTAGGTTCTTACAAATTGCTTGTTTAATCATTTGTTCCAGTATCTTTCCAGGTATTGAAGTTAGGCTGACTGGTCTATAATTCCCAGGTCCTCTTTGTTCCCCTTTTTACAGATAGATACTATGTTTGCCCTCCTCTGGCCCTATGGGACCTCAGCTGTCTGCCATGAGTTCTCAAAGATAATCACTAACAGTTCCAAGGTGGCTTCAGCTTAAATACCCTAGGGTGAATTTCATCAAGTCCTACCAACTTGAAAACATCTAACTTACCTAAATATTTTATAACCTGTTCTTTCCCTATTTTCCTATACTAATCTCTTGTAAAGTATCACTGTGAGCTGTTCAACGCATGCTTTGCTCCATTCCAGAGGTGGCTGAGTGTCACTGTTAGGTGATGTATTCACTGTATGATTCTTTAAAACACTCTGGACTCCTTTGGGGTGAAGTGGGCTCTAGAAATTTAGAAACTATGATTATCACTTTATTTTATTCAGAGAGGATGCACAGCAGCTGTCATACTGCGCTGCATAGCACATTGTGGATTTCAGTTACAGCTGGTAGATCTAAATTGAAAGGCAGAGCTTTGGGATGCAGAATTCTGGACTAGATGAGCTACTTATCTGATTCTGATGACTGAAAATGCTGAGGATCCTTATCTCTTCAAACATGTTTGTTTAATATAAAGTGGTCTGCTGAGATTGTTTTCACTCCAGAATAACAGGATTTGCTGACTAATGAGAGACACTGAGAGCCTAAGGAACAGCAATTAACTAAGGCCTGGTCTACACTACGGGATTAATTCGGATTTAGCAGCGTTAATCCGAATTAACCCTTCACCCGTCCACACTACAGAGCCAGTTAATTCGAATTAAAGGGCCCTTTAAATCGATTTCTGTACTCCACCTCGACGAACGGAGTAGAGCCTAAATCGATTTTGTTAATTCGAATTAGGGTTAGTGTGGACGCACACCACCGAATTACTGTGTTTAAGTTAATGGGGTAGTGTGGCCGCACACCACCGAATTAATGTGGTTAAAAACCGAATTAAGGTGCTTAGTGTGGCCGCGCACAATCGAATTTATACAACCTGTTTCCCAAATTCGAATTATCTAAATTCGGATTAATCCTGTAGTGTAGACATACCCTAAGTATACAGGAAGAGGCTGATGAAATTGCCTTGAGCACATAAGGTGCAAAAAGGGAGAGAAACAAACTACTTTAAGGTCAGGCAACTCACCTTCATATCTGTTAACCAGTAAAATCTCTAGACAGCAACTAGTGCATTCTGCAATTCCATGGCTATAGACTTTGCCACCCAGGCTACTCATTATCAAAGACTTTAGCGCCCCCTCATTGCAAAAAAAAAAAAAAAAAAAACTTCCTTCCTAATCCCTACCGGTCATAAATGACATGAGCAGTGCTGTGCTGGTTGCATTATCTGTTTTCATATTTAATTCTTTGAAAACCTCCCTTTTTGAATCCACTTAACACTGTCCGAGAAAGTAGGGGCCTTGCTGCAGAATTTAGGCGCACTTTACTAATAAATATACAGGGCATTTCCCATGGTAGAATGGATAGAACTCTTGTTACAGCTTTGCTGTCCTGGGTGATTTGCAGATAGAATATAGTGTTGTCTGTGTCATTACAGCAGGCTCTTTATCATGGCAGTAAAATTAAACATTCCTCTAATCATTTGAAATTCATTGCTCTCTCTACTGGAATGAACAAGATATTCCAAGAAGTCCTGTAAGGCTATCATGTGTCACCCATAACAGTTAATAAAAACTCTTTCCTTTTAGTTAGTAAAGAGCATGAAAAAACAAGTGTTCCATTTAGAAAATGTCCAGGCCAGCAAATGTCCTGCATGATTCTGTCATTCTAGAATAACATGATTTACACTCCAGTTTCTGGGAACTTCACTTTATATAACTAATAGGAGCTTTTCTCCTCCAGTATTCCATATTGTTAAGTTCCCTATGTACAGACTTCACGTATTGTTTAATCACATACAGTGGGGGGTGACCAAATAGCACATGAATTCTTTATTTTTTCAGATCTGTTCTTAAATCTGCGTGAGAAAATTGGTCCTCAGACATTCTTTTAGCCAAGATATTTTCTGGGATTCATCAGTGTTTGTGATAGTGGTGTGTGTGGGTGGTGTTTTTTGTTTTTGTTTTTTAATTATTTTTATTTTTTTTACAAAATCAAGTCCCTCTGTACTTGAGCAAACCCCTTAACAAGCACAGGGACCAACTTAGTAAAAGGGTCTGCATTGTGTATTCTGAGGAACTTTTCCTACTTGATTTCACTGCTCATATCAGAAATGGGGCTAATGCTCACTTTTGCAGGAGTGTGGAGAGGATAGATTAATTATCTGCAGAGCACTTTAAAATCAGATGAAAGGCTTGATATAAATGCATTGGGTGCAATCCTCACCTCGTTGAAATCAAATGGGACTTCTGCCATTGATTTCAAGGGGGCTAGAATTTCGCCCAGTCTCAGTATGGGAAAGGGATTAAAGGGTGTTTAATTTATCATGGGGAGGGATAAATACAATTTTCAAGGCTCCATTGCTTGGAATATTTAAAAGTAGGGTTGTCAAAAAAGTTAATCGCAATTAATCGCTGTTCTAATTGCACTGCTAAACAATAGAAAACCAATTGAAATGTATTAAATATTTTTGCATGTTTTTCTACATTTTCAAATATATTGATTTCAGTTACAACACAGAATACAAAGTGTACACTGCTCACTTTATATTATTTGTTATTACAAATATTTGCACTGTAAAAATAATAAAAGAAATAGTATTTTTCAGTTCACCTCATACAGGTACTGTAGTGCAATCTCTTTGTCATGAAAGTGCAACTTACAAATGTAGATTTATTTTTGTTACATAAATGCACTCAAAAACAAAACAATGTAAAACTTTAGAGCCTACAAGTCCACTCGGTCCTACTTCTTGTTCAGCCAATCACTCAAACAAGTTTGTGTACATTTACAGGAGATAATACTGCCCCCCTTCTTATTTACAGTGTCACCAGAAAGTGAGAACAGGCATTTGCATGGCACTTTTGTAGCAGGCATTGCAAGGAATTTACATGCCAGATAAATGCTAAGCATTCGTATGCCCCTTTGTGCTTTGGCCACCATGCCAAAGGAGATGCTTCCATGCTGATGATGTTTGTTAAAAAAATGTGTTAATTAAATTTGTGATTCAACTCCTTGGGGGAGAATTGTATGTCTCCTGCTCTGTGTTTTACCCGCATTCTGCCATATATTTCATGTTACAGACGCTCCCCGATTTACGCAAGCGTTCCATTCTGGAACGCCTTGCGTAACTCAAATTTTGCGTAAGTCGGAAACGTATACCCGACCATTACGTGCAAAAAAACCCCAACACTCCTATTTCTAGCTTACGGAACTTTTTCCTTAAGTGCGGATTTGCGTAAGTCGGGTTTGCATAACCCGGTGGGCGTCTGTATAGCAGTTTCCGATGATGAATCAGCATGTGTTCATTTTAAGAACACTTTCACTGCAGATTTGACAAAATGCAAAGAAGGTACCAATGTGAGATTTTTCTAAAGATAGCTACAGCACTCAACCCAAGGTTTAAGAATCTGAAGTGCCTTCCAAAATCTGAGAGGGAGGAGGTGTGGAACATGCTTTCAGGAGTCTTAAAAGAGCAACACTCTGATGTGGAAACTACAGAACCTGAACCACCAAAAAAGAAAATCAACCTTCTGCTGGTGGCATCTACTCAGATGATGAAAATGAATATGCACTGATCCGCACTGCTTTGCATCATAATTGAGCAGAACCCATTAGCAGCATGGACACATGTCCTCTGGAATGTTGGTTGAAGCATGAAGGGACGTATGAATCTTTAGTGCATCTGGCATGTAAATATCTTGCGACACCAGCTATAACAATGCCATGCGAACACCAGTTCTCACTTTCAGGTGGCATTATAAACGAGAAGCGGGCAGCATTATTTCCTGCTAATGTAAACAAACTTGTTTGTCTGAGCGATTGGCTGAACAAGAAGTAGGACTGACTGGACTTGTAGGTTCTAAAGTTTTACATTGTTTTATTTTTGAATGCAGTTATTTTTTATACATAATTCTACATTTGTAAGTTCAACTTTCAAGATAAAGAAATTGCACTACAGTACTTGTATTAAGTGAACTGAAAAATACTATTTCTTTTGTTTTTTACAGCGCAAGTATTTGTAATAAAAATAAAGTGAGCACTGTACACTTTGTATTCTGTGTTGTAATTGAAATCAATATATTTGAAAATGTAGAAAACATCCCAAAATATTTAAATAAATGGTATTATATTATTGTTTAGCAGCGCGATTAATCATGATTAATTTTTTTGAATCACACGATTAATCGCGATTAATTTTTTTAATCATTTGACAGACCTATTTAAAAGTAGATTAGATAAAATGCTAGAAAATGTGCTTCAGGGAGTAATCCTGTAGTGGCCACAGAACACAGTTAGCTGTTTCATCTTAAATATTTATACTTCTGTTCCCAAACTATGTTAGATGATAGTTAAGGTTGTTCAGTCTAGTCCAAAAGACATGTAGCATTATGCACATCACTTTTTTATGAGAAATATGGGAATCACTAACTACGGTTAATTAATAGTGCTGACACCAACACACCCCAGTGGATGGGGAGTTTTAACTTAACTCTTTCTCTATAGTGATACCTTGATGGAAAACCTGCCAGAAACTCTTACAAGCTTATTGCTATAATACACATGATATAAGTGGAGGGAATTTCCACAAAGAAACCTAGAGCAATTTGATAAATGGATTATCATGCATAAGAATTTAAGAACCGTAAGAACGGCCATACTGGGTCAGACCATGATCCATCTAGCCCTGTATCCTCTCTCTGACAGTGGCAGTACCAGAGCTTCAGGGAAAGTGTACAGAACAGGGCAATTTTGGAGTACTCTACCCCTGTTTTCCCTTCCCAGCTTCTGTCAGTCAGAGGTTTAAGGTTTCTCTGAGCACAGGGCTACATTCCTGTCCATCTTGGCAATTAGCCATGGATGGACCTATTCTCCATCAACTCACCTAATTCTTTTTTGAACCCAGTTATAGTTTTGGCCTTCACAGCATCCCATGGCAATACGTTCCCCAGGCTAATTGTGCATTGTGTGAAAAAGTATTTCCTCTTGTTTGTATTAAACCTGCTGCATGCACTTTTGAGTGTATCACATACCTGACCTTACCCACTACCACACTGGTACTTTTTTCTTAACTTGAAAATTGACTTGTTTTCAAATATTTTGCATATGCTTGCAGCTACTTTTGTGGGGACACTGCATTTAGGGAGAGATCTGCTTTTAATTTTTGCTTGTGGCCTCTTCCAAATTTCATTACACCCTTACGGCCTATTGAGCTGAGGTATGGGCACCCTTTGGGAAAAATAGGACACTGTCACCTGCAGCAAGACAATTAGCAAATTGGTTAGGAATCTGTAACGAGAACTAATGAATCTGTAGGTAGCTATTCGCATCCACGCTGTTTAGCGGCACCAGGTACTCTGAGTTTGTATACCATACAGATGTATTTGCAAATTGAAGTAACATTGTTAAACAGAAGGTAATTAAATAATCTACTGAAAGAATGTGGTGATGTCTAGCCTAATGAAAATAAATGTCACTCTTCCAGAAACCCATCCCTGGTAGGTGTGGTTGGTCTATTAGGCCAGTGCACCTTAAGTCGGAATCAAATATAGGTAATCCCAACTCCTGAAGGTGGGCTTTGTGGAATAACAAACCACAGTGAGCACAGAGTGTGTGTAACTGTATCCGAGACTTAGATTGAAACTCAACTGCTAGGCATTTGTTGTGGAGAAAAAAATCCTAGCTTTGAGGTGGGAGTGCTATAAAAAGGCTTTTTGCTTAAAGGGCAAAGATTTGATATTTGCATCAAATGAGTGCTGTGCTTTTCTTTGCCTGAAGAGTCTTCTCTTGTGAAGGCACAGAGTTCAACAGCAGAACCAAATGCATTATACTGAATGACTCACTGATGCAAGCACAGGAAGAGAATCAAGCACTTGGGTCGATCTCGCTCCAATTCTATTATTTCCCATTTTTTGCAAGTTCTGCATAGCATGTCTAGGCCTTTTAATTTTATTCTTCTAGACATGAGCACTAATGTCTTCTCTTGAACCTTGGGGAGCAGTGGGCTATTGCCTGCTCTCCTTTCCCATCACAAAACACATACTCTAGAAATCAAGCCAAATGAAACATGGCAAAGATAAACTATGGTCATAAGAGGTGTAAGGTCCATTTGCGGTGGGTGCCAGGAGTCACCAGGTGACACTGTTGCATAGTCTTGCATGTTTTTTTTTCCTAGTGTGTGAGCAATTTCTGAAGACATGCTGTGATGTTAGTTTTGTGATGCATAGTCTATTTGGGGGATCTGTTGCAAACAGCAGGGGCATTCACTCTCTGCCTGCATCTCCCTAAAAGTCCTTATTTACCCGTTGGTGCCAGGAGGCCTGAAGCTGCAGTTGAAGGGCCCCTTGCTGCAAGCACATGCTTGAGTAACCGGATTAGTATACTTAATATTATTGACTTCAGTGGATCTGCTCATGTGAGTTAAGTTACTCATTTTTGTATCCATTTGAGGTTTGGGCCCATAGTCATTAATGTATCTTGTATTAGTTTGGCCACTGTCAAATCTGGAGTTATCACATCATTGTATCACCAGCCAGTTACAGCACAGTTAGTATCACACACAGCCCTGTCTCATACAATATTCTCAGTTGGCCTATATTAAAGCCTTATAGAGAATCCATCTTTGGCTCAGCTCTCTCTCACCACAGACATGGTTCCTCACTGTCCTGCCCCTTGTGCAATCACACCTGTGCAAAAGAGGTGTTACCCACTACACT
Organism: Terrapene triunguis; assembly: GCF_002925995.2. NCBI lineage: Eukaryota > Metazoa > Chordata > Testudines > Emydidae > Terrapene > Terrapene triunguis. The sequence continues at coordinate 2,621,683 of NW_020664561.1, read as the reverse complement.
GTCACAATAGTAGTGTTTTACACATCCTTTGTACAGGCGTGAATGGAGAAACAGGCCATGCGCATTTTTTCACACATCTCATCTGACTCCAGGCTCAAACTGCCCACACTTTGTAACTGCCCTAAGGAGTGGAGTGGAGAGGAAATTGCCATATGTCAGTCATCAGAGGAGCAAGGGCTTTGAAGATCTGTCAGTCTCTTATTCTTAAAAGCACAGAGGTTTACACGCTGAGTTCAGTCACTGCTTCTACTTGCTACATTTGATCGTGAAATAGAGAATTTCCAATACAGCACACTCCAGCCTTGACATTTTGCATTGGTGTCTGGAGTGAGGAATTCTGCACATAAGCCTGATCATGTTTTTCTCTCTACAGGTCAAATCAAGAGAAAGAACACTTCCAGATGAAAGGGAGTTTTGTGCTGCTGTCAGGACAATAACAGAAGCTGTCAAGCTAAAACTATCAGATCTTAAATACCATTGTGCCCATAAAAAAAATGGAATGCATGGTCTGTACAGGCTGGTATTTAAAGACAAGTGTTCTGCTAGCAAAACAGGTTTCCTCAGTTCGGTATCGAAGGAGCCCATTACAAATGTTGTTAACGCCACAGAGATGATCAGTGAACTGCAAATGGAAGAGGGCACTCTGAAGAGGGAGCTGAAGCGGCTGCAGGAAGAGTGCAGACACAAGCTAGATGAGATTGCAGAAGGGCTAGTTGGAGTGATTTGTATCCCACCTATGAAGAGATAAGTTCTCATCAAGAAAGGACAAGGGAATAGAGCTGTTTGATCAGAAGACATATTATAAACCGTGCCCTGAGAGTGGGTGAAATGAAGATCTGAATGTGGTTCTAATTCTCAGCCTTGAAAACACAATTTGTCACTTCTTTATAATATGCATTGGGGCCAGAACACTGCACCCTTAATGGTTCTGTCTGCTGCCCCTTATTACTTACCTTACCAATTAAATTCTGCAGCAGGTGTTGGGGGGAGGCGGTGTTTTTAAATCTCTCCTTCATCTAGATTTCTGATGCTTCTGCCAGGCACAGGCTCACTTTCAGAACTCTCCGTTTCTAGACACACGGTATTTGCCAGGTCTGCAGACTGAAATACTAATTACATTCAGCATTTATCAGCAAGTGAGAGTATTTATGACTAATAAAAAACCAGGAACTGAGCAGAGATGAGTGCGGCCTTCGATGCTGAAAGGTATGCAAAGCACCAAGAATGAAATGTGCAGGAAAGGCTGCTGTTTAGTTCAGCTAATTCCATATTGTGTGGCAAGGCACAGAATACATACAATTATCACAAAACAGATACAAAATGCTTAGTAGCAAATAAAAGTGGCATCTTCTATATTCACAGGCATAATGCACTTCAAATGATCAGATTCTCTAGGGAAACACCCATTTTTATTAAACTTTGTATTCAGTTATGAAGCACAGTAATATAATTTATATATTCACTAGAGAATGCTTCTGTAAAATAGAAGTAAGGCCTTAAATTACAGGCTTTAAGAAACCCCATGGTCTACCTTTGGAGACTTCCCCCCAGAATGTAAAGCCTTTCATTTGACATTAGCTTTTCCTCCCTTTCTGCTTGCTTTCAGTAAGAAACTGCCTTTATTCTTGTGATTTTCCTTCAGAAATAAAAACACAATTTGCTTTTGATTTGTGAATTGCAATGAGCAGCAGGATTACCTTGGTTTGGATTTCTGTCCATTACTCCCAGCTCTTCTGTTTGGGTGATTAACAGTTGCCTGTGACTCAAGAACCAAAAGTAAAAGTGCATTTAAGGACATCATCTTGTTCATGTATTTGTATTAGCATCATCACTTTTGTGAGATGAAGTAAGGTTGGGGGAGAGGAGCAAGGGCTGACTCTTCATTCCGCTGCCCTTTTGGGAGTCATTTACTACCATGCAAAGTTGGTATAAAATGCTGCCAGATCTGAATTCTCTGCTGAGTCGCACTATCATTGGCATTTCTCAGGCATTGTGCACATGTGTCAATGATGACGCCAGGTGTAAGACAGCGGAGAACAAGAGGTGGGTGCCCAGCCTTGGCCCAACTGAAAGCCATGTCATCAACCTACCAGGGACCGCAGGAGTGCACCTCATTTGCATAATGTGGGCCAGATTGTAGCCACCAATATCTTACAGAGGTCCCACCTCATTCCCCACAGACCAAAGCAGAGTGGGGTGCAGTGGTGTGTGAAGCCTTTGTGAGCCATGCTGGAGGCTGCTTGGGTTCCCATGTACTGGGGTACCTGAGTGCACTAATAGAGTAATCCAGGTACTGTGGCAAGGATAACGTGGGCTCTGCCCATACTATGGGCCAGTGCTCACCATAGTGCAGCCTTGAAACTAGCCGATGCTGAGAGAGAGTTTAGTTCTGTGCGTGAGCCCCAATGAAGTAGAGAGAATGACTGTATTAAACTAAACGCACAAACTCTTCTCCTGGGGATACGCCCCACTGAACCATGTCCAAATGCCATGCACAGAGCTGGTTCTGCACTCTGCAGCTCTAGCTCATCTCTAGCCTGTTGCTCACCCATCTTGTCATATTGCTGTATGCCACGCTTCTGTCCACTTAAGCTAGCAATCATCACTCTGGTTTTAATACCAGGACATGAACTCATTTCCTAACTGCAAATATTTGTCAGTACACAGTAGTTACAATGCAGTGTGTTTTTAATATTCACCTGACAATCCCATTTCAGTCTAGACTGGAACTGACAGAGCATGGGTGCCCTGCTTGACCCTGATTATTTTCTCTCTGGAGAAATGTAAAAATTGTGTTGCTATAAAAACAGCTACAGAGAGTCCTGGGCAGCTGTATTTACTGCATGACACAAGCAAATCATATTCACAAACAAGCTGTGTTATTGAAGGGATGCTGTCAGAACAAACATTAAATCCACTATTACTGGTGCTGGCACTGTCACCTAGCAATGTTAAAACTGGAATCATCTGAAAAACTAATTGTCTTTGTGCCACTGATGCCATTTGGTTACTTTTTGCACCTGAGACCATCTGGGCAATGAAACTCATTGCTCATGTCTATTCCATAGTAGGTGTGTGTGCTCGCCACATGCACCAGCGCCGGAAGTTTTTCCTTCAGTGGTATCCATAGGAGACCAGCTCTGGTGCCATCTGGAGTGGTGCACTTATGCACCAGTATAAGGGGCGCTGCCAGCTCCTCTCTCCCTCAGTTCCTTCTTACCGCCAGTGTCAGTGCTGGAACGTCTCCTTGCCTCGGCTTGTCTCCTTGCCTCCTTACCTTCTCAACTGTGCTTAGCTGTGAATCTTTTGTGGATAGTTGTTAGAACGTCAGTAGAGTTTATTAGTTCCCTTAGTGCCAAAGTTAGAAATAGTTTCATACAAGACTTAGCCTCGGGACAGGGCATGCCCCAATCCCTGGGCTTCAAACCTTGTGACCGCTGCAAATAATCTATGCCAGTCAGTGATTCCCATCAAAGTTGCCTAAAGTGCTTGGGGGAAACCCATGTGAGCGACAAGTGTAGCATTTGTAAGAGCGTCAGGTCACAAACCAAAAAGGAGCGGGACATTCGACTTAGAGCGCTCCTTATGGAGTCAGCCCTTGCACCAGCCTCAGAGCCAGCTAGATCAGCCTCTGCTCCAAGCACTGCAGCCTCGGGGCAGAGCGCACTGCTGGCACCGACCTCTCACTGGCACCGATCCCTATCCCCGGTACCTTCTAAAAAGCAAAGAAAGGCCAGGAGAGAGCATTCACCTTCCCGTAAAGGGAAGGAGAAAATCGAAGGAGAGCAAAGACCCATGCGGGGCAGTTCTTCCCTGTGGACGGTGGCCAGGCTTCAGCATCCATTGAGTTGTCGAGCCCTCTTCGAGACCTGCCTGCCACCCTGGGAAGCGGCAGAAGCACTCGGCACCTGGCTGTGCCATCCATGCTGGAGGCCTTTCAGGCCACTAAAGACATATTGTCCCTTCTGGTGCCGCCCACGTCGGCCAGTGAAGTACCCCATTCGAGGGGTATACCCGCCCTGGGACTCTTCCAGCGGTCTCCATCCATGCAGCACCGCTCTCTGCCGCAGGGGGTGCCCCGCCAGCGCTTGCCTGAACAGCACCACCAGCCCCCGGATACAGGTCGGCTTACCTGTCAGAGTCCTTGGCGTCGTACCCCGGACTCTAGGCAGAGTTCCCCGGGGGGCCGGCGTTGATCACCGGCTGTCTGGCACAGACCTGTGGAGGCACGTTGCCAGTCCCCAGAGTCTTGGTGCCTGGAGCATCCAAGTTAGTCTCCAAACTCACAACACCACTCCAGATAGTCGAGACGCTGGTCCCCGGAGTCCTGTCACAGGTTTGTGGATTGCCAGTACGGATCTCCGTGGGCACGTTGACAGTCTCCAAGATATCGGTTTTCTCACTCCCGACCCATTGAACAGCACTGCTCTCAAAGCGTGAGGTGTCGATCACCAGGGTACCATTACCAATCAGCCAAACGATGACAACGGTCACCAGAGTCATGGCACCAAGAGCCATCATCCCTGTGCAGGTCCCCGGCAGAGGTTCGTGGAGAGGGCCGACAGGAACGGGGTAGACAGGTGGCATCGGGACTGTCCTGGTCCCGCAGACAAGTCTCCCCCTCTTCAGGCTCTGAAAGTGAGGAGGAAGATCTGCCTGCAGGCCAAGGCCACCCACCGGGGGCATTGGCATTTCCCTCTGGGCCACCTGAGGCCGCATGGCAGCTATGGAACCCCTGGGAGTTTCTCCAACCGACGAAGTGGCATCAGTTAATCTCAGGGGCATGTGAAAGACGGTCAGCGACAGTCTCCCGCCTGCCCCCTAACTTGGAAGCGGAGTCAGAGCAAGGTCCCCAGGGACAGCCAGCTTCAGCTGAGGCTCCCTTGGCAGAGGCAGCGGAGTTGGCAGACCCGCCTATACCCGCCTCATCATCTTTGTCTTTGCCCGATTAGGCGATAGTGGGGCCTTCCCACATGGTTCTCCAGGATGATGCAAGGTCTCACTGGGAGCTTTTAAAGAGAGTGGTATTGAACCTGGGGCTGAAAGCCAAGGAGTTGGCTGAACCCTCTGACTCCCTGTTTGATGTGTTAAGTGCAGCAGCCTCCTGCAGGATGGCATTGCCTGTCCTCAAGGGGGTGGTGAAACTGATCAAGGCCCTGCAGCAAACCCCCTTTCCTGCCCCCCATTTCCAAACAGGTGGAGAGAAAGTACTACATCCCTGCTAAGGGGTTTTAATACCTGTATACCCACCCTGCTTCAAGCTCACTGGTTGTTTCAGCAACCAGTGAGCGCGATAGACAAGACTAACCGGGATCAACGCCTAAGAATAAGAAGGGCAAAGAGGCTCGATCGATCTCTTTGGCAGAAAAATGTATTCTACAGCCAGCCACCAGCTGAGAGTGGCCAACCATCAGGCCCTGCTTGGCCATTATGATTTTAGCATTTGGCAGTCCATGGCCAAGTTTGTGGACTCGCTGCCAGAGGAGCGCAGGAAGGAGTTCCTGGCGATCCTTGATGAGGGCAGGGCTGTGGTCAGGGCTGAGGCTTCCAAGTGGCCTCAGATGCGGCAGACTCCGTGGCCCGGACCATGGTTTTTGGCTATTTCCATGAAGCCTGCATCCTGGCTACAGTCGTCGGCCCTTTCAGTGGAGGTTCAGCAGTCCATCCAGGACCTCCCATTCAATAGCATGGCACTGTTCTTGGAACAGACAGACAGCAAATTACATTGCCTGGAAGACACTAGGGCTACCTTGCACTCTCTGTGCCTTTACACACTGGTGCCTGTGAGAAAGTGGTTCAAGCTGCAACAGTTCCACAGGTTCGGGAGCCAATTCCAATTGGAGCTCTTCCGCAAGAAGGAAAAGGGTTACAAGCACCGGCAAGACTGTCAACCTGCCCCCTCAGCTCACTCAAGCACTACCCGCAGCAAATCGGGTAACAATCAGGCATTTTGAGGGTGCCTCAAGGGCGACCTTCCAACATGTATCCTGGATGCAACACCCCTGTTACTTTCCAACCGTTTGTCCCCCTTCATCCCTGCCTGGGTCTCTATAACATCAGACCGATGGGTCCTCAGCACAGTAGCAGGGGGATATACACTCCAGTTTACTTCTATCCCTCCCTCCCATCCTCGTTCCCCATCCCTCTTCAGGGACCCTTTTCACGAGCATCTGCTCGCTCAGGAGGTACAAGGCCTCCTGCATGTGGGAGCCATGGAGTAAGTCCCTTTACACCTGAGCAGAAAAGGGTTTTACTCCCGCTATTTTTTTTATCCCAAAGGCCAATGGGGCGGAGGGGTCTATGCCCCTTTCTCGACCTGCGAAACCTCAAAAGGTATCTCAGAAAGTTGAAGTTCTGCATGTTCTCCCTGGCCTCCATCATTCCTTCCCTGGATCCGGAAGGTTTGTTCCTCTGGATTCAGCCATCCTCAATCTGAAAGACACTTACTTTCACATATTGATATTTCATGGACACAGAAAGTTCCTATGATTTGTGGTTGGGACTGCCTACTACCAATTCACAGTGCTCCCCTTTGGCCTAGCAACGGCGCCTAGGGTGTTGACAAAGTGCATGTTGGTAGTGGCAGCCTACCTCAGACATTGGAGTATCCAGATCTACCCATGCCTCAATGACTGGCTCATCAAAGACCTCTCCAGAGTCCATGTCCAGCACAGTGTCGAGACGTTTCAAGCCACCTGTCAAGCTCTGGGCCTATTGGCACGCAAGGCTCCGACTACGTCCTCTCCAGATGTGGCTGGCATCGGTCTACTCCCCAGCTAGGCATCACCTGAACAAGCTCCTCATGATCCTGACGCGAATACTTACCTTCCTGCAGTTGTGGTCCAACCCGGTGCTAAGTGTTATAGGGTATGCCGTTTGCAAGCCCGCGACCCGCAGTCTCCCTGATATTAGATGCGTCCGATCTCAATAAGGGATCTCGGTCGCTATAGTCGCTAGAGGAGCTGGTGCTACATATAAACGTCAGGGAACTCAGAGCCATCCATCTGGCTTGCGGAGTGTTCCTTCCCGTGCGTCTGGTTGGGTGGTGCAGATGTTGACGGACAACACAGCCTCCATGTTCTACGTCAACAGGCAAGGGGGAGCTCGTTCATTGGTTCTGTGCCAGGAAGCCCTTTGGCTGTGGGACTTCTGCATTCAGCTTTCGAGCCACTGGGAAGCCTCACACCTCCCCAGTGTCTGGAACAAGCTAGCGGCTCGCCTCAGGAGGTCCTTCTTCTCTCACCGTGAGTAGTCCCTTCACTCGGAGGTCATCAGGATGCTCTTCCAGAAGTGGGGAGCTCCCCAAGTGGACCTGTTCACCATCAGACAGAACAGAAAATGTCATCAGCTCTGCTGTCTGCAAGGTCTCAGTAGGGGTTCGCTTTTCAATGCCTTTCTCCTGTCTTAGGAGAACTGATGTACCCCTTCCCACCAATTCTGCTCATTAGCAAGGTCCTCTGAAAAATCAAGAGGGACAAGGCACAGGTCATTATGATTGTCCCGGCTTGGCCTCACCAACATTGGTTCTGCATGCTCATGGGCACTTTCCAGCCACCCGGAACTACTCTCGCAGGATCACAGTCGATTGCTGCACCTGAACCTTGCCTCTCTCCACCTCACAGCTTGGATGCTATGTGGCTGAATCCAGAGAAACAAGCCTGCTCTAATCAGATGCAGCAAGTACTCTTGGAGAGTAGAAAGCCCTCCACCAGAGCAACTTACCTGGAAAAGTGGAAGCGAGTCTCCTGCTGGGCGTCAGAACAGAATATCTCCCTGACCCTGTCTTCTCTACAGTCCATTCTGGATTACCTGCTTCACTTGAAGCACCAGGGCCTTGCCTTCTCTTCGATCCAGGTACACCTGGCGGCAATATCAGCCTTCCACCCCCACATCCAGGGTAGATCGGTATTCTCGCATGAGATGATAATCAGGTTCCTGAAAGGCCTTGAAAGACTCTCTTTCTGCAGATCCAGGACCCAGTCCCCCAATGGGAGCTCAGCCTGGTCCTCGCCAGGCTCACGGGCCCTCCCCTTGAGCTCTTAGTTTCTTGATCCCTTTCCCACTTGTCGTGGAAGGTTGTATTCCTTGTAGGTATTACCTCGGTGAGGCAAGTTTCCGAGATTAAAGCCTTCATGTACATGATGTTCTACAAGGACAAGGTTGTTAGGTATAAAAAATATATATATGTTGGTGTTGTTTAATATGTTCAATTAGGTATTTTAATAATGTATTTTTGAAATAAAGTTAAGTAAATAACTGGCTTCAATAGAATTTAATATGGAGTATATGAACTATGACCCTTGGACTCCATCTTATTAAGCAAACTTGTTTACAACTTAGACACTGGAGTCCTCTGGCTGAAACCGGACTGAACCAGCTTTTCCCGCCTTAGAGATTATATAAGATCTTGCTCAGAGCCTGCACAGGACTGTCCATTCCAGCAGCGGCGTGTGCACGGTCGGGTCTTCCTAATGCTCCAGAGCTAGAGAGAAGAGTACCATCTATCCCGCAGCGAGGTTGAGGAAGGAGAGGCATGTCATCACTATCCCCACCATAGTGAACTGAATCCATTTTACCTGTGGAGGGTCCTGCTTTCCTGGTGTCCATCATCCCAGAGGGTCTCCCCGCCTGTGTCAAAATCCAACAGTCGTCAGGACTCCCCAGTAGTCCTCTTCGAAGGCTCTAAATCAGCCGGAGAATAGAAGGTCCTGGGCTTTGCACCTGTACGCTGTGTCCACTGCGCCTAAATCGTAGGAAAGGTCTCTGTATTGGGGTTTCATTTATTGTTTTTCTGAATGCCAAGGGAGGTTTTGTGTGTCTGAGCTTCAAGCTCCTAAAGCCAGTCACTGAATCACTGTATCGTTAAGTTTGTGTTTCTTCCCCCCCATTTTCCCAGTTTTCTGTACCTTTACCCTTAATACACTTACCTTTGTTTGCACTGTATTACCTTGTCTTTTCTTCATTTTTATTACATCACACAGGGAGGGGAGGGACACCCTTATTGTAAGCGAAATCCACCAGTGACAGATACGGAAGGGAGCCGAGTCTGCTCTTCTGAGAAAAGGGGCTTTCCTTTTCTATCTGCCCCCCTACCATTTCTCGAGTATTTTCTCTCTGAAGCATTACCTTAGTCCCTTTGGGTAACAAGGTCCAACTGTGTCCCCATCTGGCCTTCCTGCCAAAGGTGGTGTTGCATCTCCATGTCAACCAGGATATTTTCCTCCCGATGTTTTGTGCAGAGCCTCACATGACCAAAAAGGAGACATGTCTGCACACTCTAGATGTCAGGCATGCCCTGGCTTTCTACTTGGAACGCACCAAGCCCTTCCGCAGATCAACTCAGCTCTTTATTGCAGTCACTGACAGGATGAAAGGCCTTCCAGTGTCTTCTCAGAGGATTTCAAATTGAATCGGCATTCGTACTTGTTACCAGTTGGCGCAGGCTGTGCCTCCACCAATAGGGAAGGCTCATTTGACAAGGGCTCAGGTGTCTTCAGCTGCTTTTCTGGCACAGGACATCTGCAGGGCCATGGCGTTGTCTTCAGTGCACACATTCCCGATGCATTATGCCAATACCCAGCAGGCCAGAGATGACGCTGGCTTCGGCAGAGCTGTGTTGCAATTGATACGTCCATGAACTCCTACCCACCTCTGATGGTACTGCTTGGGGGTCACCTACAATGGAATGGACATGAGCAAGCACTCGAAGAAAAAACGGTTAATAGCCTTTCATAACTGTTGTTCTTCGAGATGTGTTGCTTATGTCCATTCCATGACCCACCCTCCTACCCCTCTGTCGGAGATCCGGAAAGAAGGAACTGAAGGAGGAGGGAGCCGGCAGCGCCCCTTATACTGGCGCATATGCGTGCCACTCCAGAGGGTGCCAGAGCTGGTCTCCTACTGCTACCACTGAGGGGAAAAACTTCTGGTACTGGTGCATGTGACGAGCACACGCCCCAACAATGGAATGGACATGAGCAACACATCTCAAAGAACAACAGTTACGAAAGTTGAGTAGCCGTTTTTTCTGACTGATAGCATTTTATGCCCCTCTGCACAGGTGTGAATAACACAAAGGGCCAGGCAGGGGAGAATCAGGCCCTGTGTTTCTAGTGAAAGTGCCTGGATGTAAAGCATACCAGATTTTGCAGAGCATTCCTTTTGAAGGGGGACTTTGCCGCTGCACTGCCAAATCTGGCAGCATTCCACAGGAGAGCATCCAGGTACCCTGTGGCCTTGGGGAAGGTGCACTAAGATAGCAGTCACGCGGTTCTGAGTTTTGGTCTCACCTTCACTGACTGACTGTTCATATTTCTGTAGACTTCATAGTCCTTATTACTGGCTAAGGCCTCATACCCTCTGTTAACTGCTTTGCAAAACGAGAGGGCAGAAGTTATACAAGGAAACCTTAGGCAGAGCTGGCAATAGAACTCAGGCCTCTTATGGCAGACTCAAGGCTTATTCACTCTACCACACTGCTTTTCAGATTGAATGTTCCAAATATATGTGCTTGGGTTATTCTAGGTAAAATTTTCAGACATGCCCAACCTCTGACTCTATCAGTTGACCATAGTCTCCTTTCAGCCTGAAATAGAACCTTGGATCTGTTATCCCCGGTATTAAACTTCTGTCTAGCAAATAGCTGTGTAACCTACTGGCAAAGTGTGCATCAGATCTGTCTTTGGTGGCTGCACAAAATAGAAGATTACAGTTACTCCTCTGGCTCAAGTGGTCTGTGCTGGGGATCTGAAGGTCCAGGATTCAAGCCCTGCTGGCAGCTCATGTTACTCCTGAGGGCATTTTGCGCCAAAAAATTAAAAATTCTACACATAATATTTTAAAATTCTGCAAGTTTTATTTGTCAATAAATAAATGCAGAGGCTCCAGCATGGTAGTGGGGAGCACAGGCCACTGGTTACATGAAGGTGGGAGAGTACCCCCACCCCTGGAAAACGGACTCAGTGGTGAGGCTGCACCCAACCCTGACACAGCACAAGGCCTGGCCCTGGCCCTGAAACACCCTGGGGCCCCGCCCCTCTGTGCCAGGTGCACCAGGTGTGGGGCAGGCGGGCTCAACCAGGCAGGATCCAAGTGTGAAGGGGCTCTCTGTGGGGGGATCCAGGTGTGGGGTGAGAGGGTTCTGTTTGGGACAATCTAGGTGCAGGCAGCTCAGTGTGGGGGTCTAGGTGTGAGGGGATCTGGATGCACAGAGGCTCGTTGGGGGGGGGGGTTCCAGGTGCAGGGGCAATGGGACTCTGCAGGGGCTTCCAGGTGAAGGTGGTTGGGGCTCAGTGGAGAGGTCTGGGTGAGGGGGTATCAGTGGGGGAGTTTGGGTGCTGAGGGGAGTGGGGCTTGGTGGAGTGGGGTCTGGGTGTAACTAGTTGGGAGTCAATGATGTGGGGGCTCGGGGGTGCAGGGGGGTGGGGCTCATCAGAAGGGTGGTCTGGATGCAGGGGTGGGGGGTCTGGAGGCAGGGGGCTCCAGATGCAGGAGTTGAGGTTCAGTGGGGTGCGGTTTGGGTATGGATTGCTGGGGGGGGGGGTTGGGTGTATTGAGTGAGGCTTGGTGGGAGTGTCTGGGTATGGGAGGTCCGGATGCCTGGGGGTTGGGCAGATGGGGGAACAACTCCCCCTACAGTGATCCCTCCCCCTGCAGCTGACGAGTAATGGAGACAGGAAGCAGGGTAGGATGCTGAGCTTACTGCAGCTGGGGGAAGTTTCTAGGGGTGGGTCTGACACAGCCCCAGCCACTCCTTGCAGGGGAAGAGGAAGTCCCATCCTCTCCTGCCTCCAGCGCAGCTGGGACCAGCAGCTGATCCCAGCTCAGGGTAGGAGCCACTGGCTGAGATTTCCCCAGCCCCGCGGTGATTTACCTCTTTGCCAGCTGCTCTGGGTGCTTGAAATGATGTACCTGTGCCACTAGGAAGTGGTGTGTGACTGCTCTTGCAGCTTCCCTTTGCTTCCCTGTCAGAAAGTCATTTTTCTGTTGGGAAGGAAAGAAATCTGCGGGGGACATGAATTCTGCGCATGTTCAGTGGCACCAGAATTCCCCTAGGAGTATCATGTGATGGAAACTCATGGGTACAAGTGAGATAATTTGTTCTTCCTGATTTCTTCTATTTAATTTGCACAGTAAGAAAATCTCCTTTAAAGTAGGTTTTATAGTTAAAGTATAGCCTGTCAATTATGGTGCAACATACAACAAAACCCAGGTGTTCTACATTTTAATGACTGGTCATATTCTTCAATTATTTGTAACACACACTGGCAGGTTTGAAAGTGGAGAGATGTGCATTCTGGTTCTCATGAGTTGGTCAAAGTTGTTGCCTTTCCATTTACAGCACTGCTGAGAGATCACATATAAAAGTACTATTCACTGAACTGAATCAAATAATCACGGAACCATATCTAGTCAGACTAGATTTCTAAAAGTTTTTAAACAATATCAGGGTCTTAAGCACCTGATATGGTCCTTTTAAATTTGTTTCACTGGCAGTTTAGAAATACAAGACCAGCCCACCAGAACAGGAACAAGCACAGATACCTTTGTAAGTTTGTAGCCTGGAAAATCCTAGCTATTTGGGCCTCTTAAGAGTCGTCCTTCCCTTGCTGAGGGTGACTTTATTCTGTTCTTTTCTTAACCACCAGTAATGTGTAATCCACTTGTTCCAAAACTGCAAAGCCTACTCAATCTCAGATGATTGTACTAAAGAAAGCAATATGGAAGAATCCATAGCAGAGGAGATCAGCCAGTTTGGAAGAAAAGTGAGTTTAATTATCTATTTTAGATACTTTCATAGAGCATCTTTCATAGAGTATTAAAAGCAAGAAAGGGACCATTACATCATCTAGTCTGATCTATATATCAGAGGCCATTACATTTCACTCAGATATATGGGTATTGAGCCTAGTGATTTTAGTTAAACTAAAGCATTTCAGTCCTCAGGAGACTTATCTGTTGTGTCCCCCAGGCATAGAATGGGTGAAACTGAGATGCCACTTCTGTTATACCCGAGCACCTCACAATCACTAATGTGTTTATCCTCACAAGCAGGCCTCTGACAGGCTGCTGCTGCTATCCCTATTGTACAGATGTGGAACTGAGGCACAGAGACACGAAGTGACTTAGAATCATAGAAGTTTAGGGTTGGAAGAGACCTCAGGAGGTCATCTAGTCCAATCCCCTGCTCAAAACTGGACCAACACCAACTAAATCATCCCAGCCAAGGCTTTGTCAAGCCGGGCCTTAAAAACCTCTAAGGATGGAGATTCCACCACCTCCCTAGGTAACCCATTCCAGTGCTTCACCACCCTCCTAGTGAAATAGTGTTTCCTAATATCCAACCTAGACCTCCCTCACTGCAACTTGAGACCATTGCTTCTTGTTCTGTCATCTGCCACCACTGAGAACAGCCTAGCTCCATCCTCTTTGGAACCCCCCTTCAGGTAGTTGAAGGCTGCTATCAAATCCCCCCTCTTCTCTTCTGCAGATTAAATAACCCCAGTTCTATCACTCTCTCCTCATAAATCACGTGCCCCAGCCTCCTAATCATTTTCGTTGCCCTCTGCTGGACTCTCTCCAATTTGTCCACATCCCTTCTGTAGTGGGGGGACCAAAACTGGATGCAATACTCCAGATGTGGCCTCACCAGTGTTCGAATAGAGGGGAATAATCACTTCCCTCAATCTGCTGGCAATGCTCCTACTAATGCAGCCCAATATGCCGTTGGCCTTCTTGGCAACTAGGGCACACTGCTGACTCCTATCCAGCTTCTCGTCCACTGTAATCTGCAGGTCCCTTTCTGCAGAACTGCTACTTAGCCAGTCGGTTCCTAGCCTGTAGTGATGCATGGGATTCTTCCTTCCTAAGTGTAGGACTCTGCACTTGTCCTTGTTGAAGCTCATCAGATTTCTTTTGACCCAATCCTCCAATTTGTCTAGGTCACTCTGGACCCTATCCCTACCCTCCAGGGTATCTACCTCTCCCCCCACCTTAGTGTCATCTGCAAACTTGCTGAGGGTGCAATTAATCCCATCATCCAGATCATTAATAAAAATCTTGAACAAAACTGGCCCCAGGACCAACCCCTGGGGCACTCCACTTGATACCAGCTGCCAACTAGACAACCTGTTGATCACTACCCATTGAGCCTGACAATCTAGCCAGCTTTCTATCCATCTTATAGTCCATTCATCCAATCCATACTTTTTTAACTTGCTGGCAAGAATACTGTGGGAGACCGTATCAAAAGCTTTACTAAAGTCAAGATATATCATATCCACTGCTTTCCCCATATCCACAGAGCCAGTTATCTCATCATAGAAGGCAATCAGGTTGGTCAGCATGACTTGCCCTTGGAGAATCCATGTTGACTGTTCCTGATCACCTTCCTCTCCTCCAAGTCCTTCAAAATGGATTCCTTTAGGACCTGCTCCATGATTTTGCCGGGGACTGAAGTGAGGCTCACCGGTCTGTAGTTCCCTGGATTCTCTTTCTTCTCTTTTTTAAAGATGGGCACTCTATTTGCCTTTTTCCAATCGTCTTGGACCTTCCCCGATCACCACAAGTTTTCAAAGACTTCCTCGGGGTCACACCAGAAGTTTGTAAAGGTTGGCCACTGAAAAGTGCTGCCACAGCAGAAAGAAGATTCAAGCAGCGCCGTTCATATGCTGATGTTATTGTGCTTTGCAAACGTTAGTTAAGCCTCACAGTATTCCTGTGAAGGAGGGAAGTGTTCTAATCCCCATTTTGCAGTCAGGCAGCAGGGATATACAGAGGTTAAAGTGATTTGTTCAAGGCCATATAAGTTTGTGTCACTACTATGACTTTTGGTGGCTTTGGGAGAAGAGGGATATGGACTGTCATAGAGAATAGACTGGATGGGACTAAACAGAGTTTCTGGAGAAGACTCCAGATCTGAGATAAGTGGCAGGTATTATGAACAGTTGTTTAGAAGGAGCCAAGCAAAAATCCCTTGAAGAGAAGAACAATGCCAAGATGTTGCTGATGTGTTTGAGCATGGAATTAAACAGAACTGTTTGGGTTTGAGGCTGAGACCTCATGGCTGTTCTCAGAAAGAGGATTAGGTATGGGGAGATCAGCTAATTTGGAAGTTGGTACCTCTATCTAAAATGATGAACAACGCAGAAGCTACAGGAGGACTTGGAAGGTGAGAAGCACCTGACCGGTCACTCATATCAAGATTCAGGACTTGAGATGGATCTCAGATGTTGGGCTGATAGCAGCCTGCAGCTAGTCCTGTTAACAGGAACTCCTCTGCAGCCAGCCCCACTGTTAGGAACTTGGAAACATGCAGTGTTTCTTTAGGCTCCTTCAATTATGCTTTTCCACCTGCAGTTTATGTTCTTTGTTTAAGAGCTCAAAAACATCAGTACTGGATGAAGAGCTCTTTCCAAGCGTATCCCAGGAGGAGGCTATTAATGGAATCTGTGCTGTCCAAGTGTAAATATTTCATGTGTATCTATTGAATGCAATACCATGGAGGTGTTTGTACATGGCTGCTGTTTAACCCGCTTCTCTGTTGTAATTGGTGCCTGCTGACCAAATTATTTGCTTTTCAAACATCTTGCTAGGAAAATGAAATTGCCCCTGAATATTTAAGCAGCTGGTAACTCTGGGTTGCATTTCATATTCAGAAATACTCCTCCAAAAATAACAGAGCATCAACCTACTTGAAGCCAAAACAAGGGAAGCTTACTTTGCAAAAAGTGAGTGAGTCATCTGCAATAGCTGCTTCCCACAATATTGTGCCTGCTGGTAAAGAAGGGCAATTGGGAGTAGTTATTTCCAGCCAAGTATGTCTCTGGTTCCCTCTGGGTTTCCTGCGTCCGGCCCTTGCTGTACTGCACCCCTGAGCTGGGGGAGCTGGTGGTTAGTGGATTCATTCACCTCTGCAGGCTTTATTCTGAGTGCTCCTGGTGGGGAGTTCTTTTACCAGGAGTGTCTCCCAAATAGAAACAGGCACACCCCAATCCTCACGCTTCCCCCCACTTCACGACTCAGCCGCCTGCCATGAGAGCCTAGGCAGTGGGGAGGGTCACACAGTCCCAGGCGTCCCAGGGTCAAAACAGCTCCCAGCCCCCCTACACACAGCACTGCAGGAGGCTGCAGAGACATTGCAGAGAGTTCCACTGACAGCACTGCTGTTGCCCTCCTGCTCTCTCCATGCCGGGACACATCTCTTCCCTGCTCAGTCTCTCTGTTCCTTCCAAAAGCCAAAGCCCTTCTCCTGCTGGCAGTGTCAAATCCCCTCTACTCCCCATTACACCAGGCTGGCAGCCCATTAGGTCAGTGTGAGCAAGCTCGCCATTTTGGAAGCCAGGCCAGTTATTTAGGAGCCTAAATACAGACTTGGGCACCTAACTTTAGGCCTCCCCCCTTTTAAAAATGTTGGCCAGTGTCTTTGAACAAGACAAAAACCTTAGCCCATCTCGTGCCAAGTCTGATGTTTTAAAACAGCCCAGGCCCGAGCTAGCCGACAAGAAAAGTATCTGGGCAGCAGTTATTCAAAAGGTGAAATACACCAAGCTCAATTGATTTTAGTTCATGGGTTTTTAAGGACAGAAGGGCCATCGAGTCTGACCTCCTGCAGTCTCGGTTAGAGCATCTTTTTAAGAAAGAGGCTTCCAGTGTTGATTCACAGAGCAAAGTACGGCCATCATTCATCGGAGGGGCACGTCTGGCTGTAACGTTTCAGGGAACATTCAAGACATCAGTGGGAAGAACCCTGTGAATTCTGGTAAAAACTGGTAAGGCCTGATTTCCATACAGTACCCATCTGGGGGTGCTGTGGGCAAAGGAGCATTGTGACTGCAGGGGTAACAGCCCCTCATCACTCGCTCCCCCCGCAGTTCACTTGCATACTTCAGTCCCATTGAAATGAGTCAGCAGATGAAACTGCAGGTCAGGACTGAGCTGCTTTGTGTGCGTGGGATGGGGTCAGGGGTTCAGGGTTGGGGTGGCAGGGGCTGGTTCAGTTCAGGAGCTGTATTGGATGAGTAGGAGTGAGGCTGTCTTCACACTATGCCTGGCTCAGGCGAGGTCACTGACCTTTGCTCAGTTAGAACTCTTTATCTAGGCAGCTCCCATTAGGTGCATCAGGCAGAGGGATTCCTCCACCTGCAGCATCAAGTGGGCTCTGGCAAGGGGTGAGATGAAGGCAGGTGGCAGGGTTTAAGGTTAGGGTTACTGGAGGGAGGAGTGGTGATTGGCTGAGTTACCTCTGATGTCACAATGCTGCTGTTCAGGCTCCTCTGCTTGCAGCACCACATGGGCACTGTCAAAGGGAAGTGAGAAGAAGGTGAGTGGCTTAGGCAACTAGACAAGCAAATGTAGGTGTAGTGGCAGTATCCTGTAAAATTGATACAAGTACAGGCAGGGATAGACATTACTTTCCTGCTCTCCCATCGCCTGCCAGCTCGGCTTGCATAAGCAACAAAGCATTTGACCTCCTAGCTTAAAAACTCCAAGTGACGGCGAATCCACCCCAGTCCATGGTAAGTTGTTCCATTGATTAATTCCTCTCACTGTTAAAATTTGCACCTTATTTCCAGCCTGAATTATCTAGCTTCAACTTCCAACCATTGGATTCTCTTATGCTTTTTTCTGCCAAGTAAAAGAGCCCTTTGGTATTAAAAATCTTCCTATGTAGGACTTGTGGATTGTGATCATGTTACCTCTTAACTTTCTCTTCGAAGACAGGTTTTCCAGAGTTTGAATCATTCTTGTCACTATTCTCTGAACCCTTTCCAGTTTGTTAACATCCCTTATGAAGGGTGCACCCCAGAACTGGACACGATATTGCAGCAGTGGTCTCACCTGTGCCAAGTACAGACAGAATACCACTTCCCTTCTCCTACTTGACAGTGGACCATGGGAGACGCCCATCTACACTGATTGGACTGTCATGTAAACGTGCTGACTGGAGTGTAGGTAATGGCTTCCTGCGATGACTGAGCGAAATTGGACATGAACATGTGACTTGCCCTGGCCCATGTGACTCCAAACTCCATCTTGTTGCTGTAATTTTTTACAGTGAGAACAATGGGATGCCCTTTACATCACAAAAGCTATAAAACGCCCTGGAAACACCTGCATTTGGTCTTCAATCCTGCTTCTTACCTCTGGAGGAACCTTCCTACAAACTGAAGCTCTGAACAAAAGACTAAATGACCCATCGAAGCTGTGGATGTACTCCAGAGATTTGACTCAAGCCAGCAGTTTATTCCATTACTGCTACAAGCCTGAACACCATGAACTTTGCCATTACTGTATGTAATTGATTCCTTTAACCAATTTTAACTCATCTTTCTTTCTTTCTTTCTTTCTATAAATAAACCTTTAGATTTTAGATACTAAAGGATTCGCACAAGCGTGATTTTTTGGGTAAGATTTAAGTTATATACTGGGTGTGTGGCTGGTCCTTTGGGATCAGAATGCCCTATTATTTGATAAGACTGGTTGTTAAGAACCACTCATCTCTGAATCCAGTGTTTTTGGTGGTGGTATAAGAACGGGAATGCCTGAGGAAACTGCCTTTATGTTTTCTTGTCAGCCAGTGTGGTGAAACAGGAGTTTACTTTTGTGGCTGGTTTGGTATATCTTATAAAAGAATAACCACCAGTTTTGGGTTGTGTTTGCCCTATTTCTCAGTAGTTCGTCCTGAATTTGGCATCCTCAGCTGTGACCCAGTAAGGCATGGTAACAGAAGGATGTAGACAAACCGGAAGTCAATGGGGTGTATGAAGGATAATGACTTGAGAACTGTAGCAAACAGAATTACTCTGGATTTACACTGGTGTGAGAGGACAGAAAGGCCATATTCTCTTATCTGGAGGGAGTGCCAGAAGAAGGAGTGTCTAAGCAGTTGTCTCTACAGTGGAGAGCGGGCCAGCAACCAGCCAGCTAGTCACTCTCCTCTCCTCTAGCATGCTGCTGTCTCAGGCAGAGGAGCAGGCAGCCCCAGCATGCTCCCGTCTCACCCACAGGCTCTGTGTCAGCAGGGCCTGGTACAGAGCATCACATTGCTTGCATCTTGTGCTTTGATTTTAGCACTGAGCATGGCTAATAAATATTTGAGGTACAGGCTGATGTGTAGCTTGGCCGATTGCACATCAAAGGCCAGTGAATGACTAATTTTGGGGCAGCCAGCCATTTCAGAGGTGGATTTCAGTTTCCGCCAACTCTCACCTTCTCCCAGCTTTTATTAGCACACTGGAAAGTGGAGCCTGAGTTCTTGTTTGCTCTGCTAGAGGCCTCTGCTACATACAAACCCCACAGCTGCTCCGGAGAAACCAGGTCTAAGGAAAGCAGGGAAGGACTGAATTGGAGAGTCAGACCATGGGGGCGGGGGGAGTCACGCAGTGACGTAGGTTCTAAGAGCAGGGGGAGCAAACATTAAAAAGGCACCCCCCCCCGTCGCTTCTCCTCTGACCACGCCCCTTGGCTCCTCCTCCGGCCTCTCTGCGCCCCCCCCCCCTCGGCTGGCTTCTCCCGCCCCTCCCGCCCCCCCCCCCATGGGCTCCTCCGGCCGTGCCCCCCCCCCCCCATGGCTTCTCCGGCCGTGCTGCGGGATATCATGCTGCGCCCCCCCTCGCTCCTCCGGCCGCGGTGCCCCCCCCATGGCTCCTCCGGCCGTGCAGTGCCGCCCCCGCGGCTCCCCTCCATGGCTCCTCCGGCCGTGCTGTCCCCCCTTGCTTGCAGGAGCCCAGCGCCGGCCCGGCAGGCCAAGCTTCAGAGCGGAGCATGGGCCCCGCCCGCTGGTGCCATGGTAACCCCTAACTAAGGCGCCGCTTTTGGAAAATGTGCTGAGGGGAAGCGGCTGCTTCCCCTGCACCCCCCCCCTAGCTACGCTACTGGGGTCACGTACCCCACTGATCAGTGTTCAGTCTGGAGTGCTGTGAGTGAGGGATGCAGCATTGGCAGAGCTAGTCAGTCTGGCAGCAATATCCATGCTGTTGACTTTGCCCTATGGAGCTGTGAAAAGCCTGCAATTCCTCCAAGTTATGAGTATCATTGTAATGCGAGCTAAAAGTTCCCTGCTTTGGCTATTCCAGCTGCTGTCCCATTGCGGAACTGCAGGTATTTGTCTCAACTTCCCCCCAGCCTGCCCTCTGGGTGGGATTGGCTCCTCTGAGGCTAGGTAAGGACTGAATCCACCATGCTTTCTTCTTCCCTCCCCCATGGGAACGCACTCCTCCCTTGGGATGCATGTTTATTTGGATTTATTCAGTATGTTAACATCTGTCTGTCCAGGCACCAGGAGCTGATCCAGAGCCCATTAAAGTCTTTGGGAGTCTTTCCATGGACCCAATTTGCTTTGAATCAGGCCATAAGCATCAGTGATGTAGTAAAAATAGTTAATTCTTCTTCAAGTGATTGCTCATGTGTATTCCACAGTAGGTGTGCGTGCTTGCCACATGCACCGGTGCCGGAAGTTTTTCCCTTAACAGTACCCGTAGGGGGAGCACAGCTGCGACCCCAGAGTGGCGCCTCTATATCGCGCTATAAGGGGAGCTGCGCACTCCCCCCACCCTCAGTTCCTTCTTGCCACCAGTGAAGGTAGTCGGAACTTCGTGCTCCAGCCTTGCTGTAACCTTTCTAGTTAGCCTTAGTAGTACAGTTCTTCAATAGTTGATTAGCTTCTCTAGTTAGTCGTCTGGGCTTGGGGCATGTCCCGTGCCCCAGGCTTCAAGTCCTGTGACTCCTGTTGCAATTCTATGCCAAGAAGCGACCCACACACTCAGTGTCTCTGCTGCTTGGGCGAGACCCACGTAAGTGGGATCTGTAGGTCATTCAAGCCTCGAACTAAGAGGGAGAGGAGATATCCGGCTCCGGGCCCTGCTAATGGAATAAGTGCTGGCCCCAGCACCGGCGTGCCGACCCAACTCGGCGCTGGGCACCGCATCCTCGGTGCGGAGTGAAGCTCCCTCCACTAGCCGGCACCGCTCACCCACAAAGAAGCAAGGAAAGACTCAGCGGCGCCGAGAGAAAGAAAGGGGTGACGCCGGACCCGAGTTGGGCAGCCCACGTTCCCCCTCGGGACCCAGACCTCCGACTCGCGTTGAGCAGAGCAGCCCGGTCCCATCCGCGTGTGCCTCTCCCACGGTGAGAATGCTGTCGACGCTGGAGGCTGGACGGGCCGCACGTGACATCCTCTCCCTCCCAGTGCTGGGAGCGCCACCTGAGTTGGGCCCCCGGTCCCAAGGGAAGCCGCCATTGGGAGCACATCAGCCCTCCCTGGCGCAACACATTCCCCGCTCCGAGGACCGTGCGCCGCCCTGCTCGACGAGGTCCTCCCATAGTTCGCGCCAGCCCTCCACTCCGGCTGGCCGACTCGCCCGCGCAGGAGTCTCGAGGATCCTCCACACCCCACGACCGGGGGCACAGGCACCAAGACAAGGGCCGCCAACGCTCCTCCTCGCGTCGTAGCTATCGGAGCAGATCCCGACGCCACCGACGCCGACGCTCGGGTTCGAGTTCCCGCTCCGCTAGGCACCATGTTCGGCGCTCCCCTCGAGCGTCACCAGCACCGAAGCATCGTAGCTCCGGCCGCCAGGACGACTACAGGAGCAGCACCTCAGATGGGTACCGGTCCTCGTCGTTGAGGTCCCGGTCTCGGGGTCGGCACCGCCGCGGTCAGAGATGTTCTGTGCAGTCAATGGCGACCTCGGCATCGGCACACAGCCTCCCGTCCCCGGGTCGCGCTGCCCCTCAAGAGCACACTGCGCCGCTCGGCACCCAAGTCGGTCAGTGGAATGGGACTCTGTGGCAGGGGCAGTGGTGTCAATGGGCACCATGGCCGCAAATGCCCGCCCAGGCGAGACCCCGCTCGGTGGCCGGAGCGTCCTGGGCCCCTTCCGCCTCCCCTCCTCGACAGAGGGAAAAGTCGGCGAGTACCGAACCGACGGCACCGCGGCTGGATTCGGACTTGGGAATTAACCCACTGGTACCGCCCGACACCCTGGGAGCCGGGCCGGCCCCCTCGCCGGCAGCGGAGGAGACCATAGCGGCACCGCCTCCCATCCTACAAGAGGACTTTAAGGCTCCTCAAGAGCTCCTCAAGCGGGTGGCCTCAAATCTCCAGCTCCAGGCTGAGGAGATGGAGGAACTGTCGGACACTCTTTTTAATGTGCTGTTGTCCTCAGCACCGGGCTGTGTAGCCCTACCTCTCCACCAGGGGGTAGCCAACATACCAACTTCCCTATGGCAAACCCCGGCTTCCTTGGCGCCCATCTCCAAGAAAGCAGAGAGGAAGTACTTCGTGCCGGCTAAGGGTCACGAATACCTGTACTCCCACCCGGCACCCAATTCATTGGCGGTGGAGTCAGTGAACCACCGGGAGCGCCATGGTCAACACGCACCAACCCCCAAGGACAAAGACGCCAGGAGACTGGATACCTTTGGCAGGAAGGTTTATTCCTCAGCTAGCTTCCAGCTCAAGGTGGCCAACCACCAAGCCCTATTGAGTCAGTATGACTTCAACTTATGAGGGTCCCTGCCAAAGTTCGAGCCTCTTCTCCAGGAGCAGGAGAAAAAAGAGTTCAGGGCTCTGGTTGAGGAAGGAGCAGCTGCAGTGAAAGCAGCCCTCCAGGCAGCGTCGGACGCTGCCGATAGGGCAGCCCGTTCAATGGCCTCGGCCATATCCATATGCAGGGCATCGTGGCTTCTATTGTTCGGACTGTCCGCGGAGTCCCAGTCCGTGATTCAGGACCTCCCCTTCGACGGGAAAGCGTTGTTTGCAGACCAAACTGATGTCCGCTGCAAGGGATGAAGGACTCACGCACCACCCTGCAAACCCTGGGCCTATATGTCCCGCCAGCGAAGGACAAACTCAGGCTGCAGACCTCGGCTCCTCCCGCTAGGGGCAGATACGAACCCCCGCCTAAAAGACCGAGGGAGCAGAGACGCAGGTCCCAGCGTCAGTCCCCCTCGGCCCTGCGACCAGGCCCTTCGAAGGGCAAGAAGCTGGGAAAGAGGCAGTTTTGACTCTTTGCGGGGGGCCACCGGGCCTGTTGCCAGGGAAGCCCCCCAGTTAATAAAGTTTGTATTCTGCAACCATTTATCTGCCTTCCAAGTGGAGTGGTCCCATATAACGTGGGTCCTCAGCACTATTTCCAGGGGTACATGTTGCAGTTCGCTTCACCCCCCTCCACCACCACCTGCCCCGGGAGGGGATCCTAGCAAGAGATGTTAAGAGTAACAAGAAGGGTTTCTTCAGGTATGTTAGCAACAAGAAGAAAGTCAAGGAAAGTGTGGGCCCCTTACTGAATGAGGCAGGCAACCTAGTGACAGAGGATGTGGAAAAAGCTAATGTACTCAATGCTTTTTTTGCCTCTGTCTTCACGAACAAGGTCAGCTCCCAGACTGCTGCGCTGGGCAGCACAGTATGGGGAGAAGGTGACCAGCCCTCTGTGGAGAAAGAAGTGGTTCGGAACTATTTAGAAAAACTGGACGAGCACAAGTCCATGGGGCCGGATGCGCTGCATCCGAGGGTGCTAAAGGAGTTGGCGGATGTGATTGCAGAGCCGTTGGCTATTATCTTTGAAAACTCATGTCTATCGGGAGAGGTCCAGGACGACTGGAAAAAGGCTAATGTAGTACCCATCTTTTAAAAAGGGAAGAAGGAGGATCCAGGAAACTATAGGCCAGTCAGCCTCACCTCAGTCCCTGGAAAAATCATGGAGCAGGTCCTCAAGGAATCAATTCTGAAGCACTTAGAGGAGAAGAAAGTGATCAGGAACAGTCAACATGGAGTCACCAAGAGCAAGTCATGCCTGACTAACCTAATTGCCTTCTATGAGGAGATAACTGGGTCTGTGGATGAGGGGAAAGCAGTGGATGTGTTATTCCTTGACTTTAGCAAAGCTTTTGATACTGTCTCCCACAGTATTCTTGCCAGCAATTTAAAGAAGTATGGGCTGGATGAATGGACTATAAGGTGGATAGAAAGCTGGCTAGATTGTCAGGCTCAACGGGTAGTGATCAATGGCTCCATATCTAGTTGGCAGCCGGTTTCAAGCGGAGTGCCCCAAGGGTTGGTCCTGGGGCCGGTTTTGTTCAATATCTTCATTAATGATCTGGAGGTTGGCGCGGACTGCACTCTCAGCAAGTTTTCAGATGACACTAAACTGGGAGGAGTGGTAGATACACTGGAGGGTAGGGATAGGATACAGAGGGACCTAGACAAATTAGAGGATTGGGCCAAAAGAAACCTGATGAGGTTCAACAAGGACAAGTGCAGAGTCCTGCACTTAGGATGGAAGAATCCCATTCACTATTACAGACTAGGGACTGAGTGGCTAGGCAGCAGTTCTGCAGAAAAGGACCTAGGGGTTACAGTGGACGAGAAGCTGGATATGAGTCAGCAGTGTGCCCTTGTTGCCAAGAAGGATAACGGCATTTTGGGCTGTATAAGTAGGGGCATTGCCAGCAGATCGAGGGATGTGATCGTTCCTCTCTATTCGACATTGGTGAGGCCTCAGCTGGAGTACTGTGTCCAGTTTTGGGCCCCACACTACAAGAAGGATGTGGAAAAATTGGGAAGAGTCCAGCGGAGGGCAACAAAAATGATTAGGGGGCTGGAGCACATGAGTTATGAGGAGAGGCTGAGGGAACTGGGATTGTTTAGTCTGCAGAAGAGAAGAATGAGGGGGGATTTGATAGCTGCTTTCAACTACCTGAAAGGGGGTTCCAAAGAGGATGGATCTAGACTGTTCTCAGTGGTACCAGATGACAGAACAAGGAGTAATGGTCTCAAGTTGCAGTGGGGGAGGTTTAGGTTGGATATTAGGAAAAACTTTTTCACTAGGAGGGTGGTGAAGCACTGGAATGGGTTACCTAGGGAGGTGTTGGAATCTCCTTCCTTAGAGGTTTTTAAGGTCAGGCTTGACAAAACCCTGGCTGGGATGATTTAGTTGGGATTAGGTCCTGCTTTGAGCAGGGGGTTGGACTAGATGACCTCCTGAGGTCCCTTCCAACGCTGATATTTTATGATTCTATGATCCGGAGCATGCCCCCCTTCTAGGCCAGGAGGTGGCGCGCCTCCTCAGCCTGGGGGCGGAGGAAAGGGTACCGGTAGAATTCCAGGGCAAGGGGTTTTACTCCCGGTATTTCCTGATCCCGAAGGCGAAAGGCGGGCTCAGACCCATCCTGGACCTGCGGAATCTCAACGGGTTTATGGTCCGCTACAAGTTCCGTATGGTATCCCTGACTTCCATCATCCCCTCCCTAGACCCGGGGGATTGGTTCACGGCCCTGGACCTCCAGGATGCGTATTTCCATATCCATATTTTCGAGGGTCACAGGTGCTTCTTCCGCTTTCTGGTAGTGGGGGACCATTACCAGTTCACGGTCCTTCCCTTTGGTCTCTCCACGGCCCCCAGGGTTTTTACCAAATGCATGGCAATGGTAGCAGCCCACCTCCGGAGGAACGGGGTGCAAATTTTCCCTTACCTGGACGATTGGCTTCTCAAGGGCAACTCTCGGTCCCAGGTACAGGCCCAGATGGAATTTCTGCTGTCCACGTGCGTGGGTCTAGGCCTAGTGGTGAACGAGGCCAAGTCCACGTTGGTACCGGTTCAGCGCATACATTTCATAGGGGCTCTGCTAGACTCTTTAGAGGCCACAGCCTCTCTTCCCCGGGACAGATTCGAGACACTCAAAAGTCTGATTACCTCAGTCGCGGCCTTCCCCACGACAACGGCAAGGGTGTGCCTTCAAATCCTAGGTCACATGGCAGCATGCACATCCGTAGTGCGACATGCCAGGCTCAGAATGAGGCCCCTCCAACTCTGGTTGGCCTCCCAGGATTCCCAGGCCAGGGACGGCCTGGACAAGGTTGTCACGATACCACCCAGCATAGTGGCTGCCCTGCGATGGTGGTCCCTCCCGAGCAACATGCTACAGAGGGATCCCCTTCCGAGAAATCCTCCCCTCACTAGACCTCATGTCGGATGCCTTTGACCTGGGCTGGGGAGCCCAAATAGGGAACATTCAAACCCAAGGGAGATGGTCAACCTTGGAATTGTCCCTGCACATAAACGTCAGGGACCTCAGGGCAATACACTTGGCGTGCGTAGCTTTCGGTCTGCACCTTCATGGAAAGGTGATCAGAGTCCTCACGGACAATATGGCCGCGATATATTACATCAACAGGCAGGGGGGCACGTGCTCCTCGGACCTGTGCCGGGAAGCCCTGGACCTATGGGAGTTTTGCATAGCCCACGATATCTCCCTGAGAGCCTTTCACCTACCTGGCGCACGCAATGTGCAAGTCAATCACCTCAGCAGGGTTTTTTCCCACCAATATGAGTGATCACTCCACGGGGAGGTCGTCCGGCAACTTTTCCGAGAGTGGGGAGCTCCCCGGGTCGACCTCTTTGCTACCGCCCAAAACCCATGCTGCCCCCAGTTCTGCTCCAGGGCAGGAGCAGAAAGGGGGGCGATCTCGGACGCCTTCCTCCTTCGGTGGTCAGGCCAACTGTTCTACGCCTTTCCACCATTCCCCCGATAGGCAAGGTCCTGCAGAAAGTAAAGGTAGACAGGTCGAGGGTCATCCTCATAACCCCGGATTGGGCCTGCCAGCATTGGTACGGGACCCTCCTGCAACTTCTAGCAGCTCCCCCGCGGAGGCTGCCGCTTTGCCCGGATCTCCACTCCAACCTGGCCGCACTCCACCTGACAGCGTGGTTGCTCCATGGTTAGACAAGGAGGAAGGGAGGTGTTCGGAGGACGTCAGACGTATTCTGTTGGAAAGCAGAAAGCCGTCCACGCGTCGGACGTACCTCGCCAAATGGTCTAGGTTTTCTAGGTGGGCGGGGGAGCGGGAATCTCCCCATCATCCGCATCACTCCAACTCATTCTCGATTACCTCCTGTCCCTTAGGAATCAAGGGCTAGCTCCTGCCTCCGTCAGGTTGCATTTGGCTGCCATATCAGCCTTCCACCCTCCGGTGCAAGGACACTCAGTTTTTTCCCATCATATGACCTCCCGCTTTTTAAAGGGCCTAGATCGTGCCTTCCCGTACGCCAGGCCCCCGGTCCCGCTATGGGACCTGAACCTAGTGCTATCCCACCTCATGGGTCCTCCCTTTGAACCCTTGGCCATGTGTTCCTGGTCCCACCTGTCATGGAAAGTGGCATTCTTGGTGGCTATCACCTCAGCTCGTCGTGTTTCGGAGTTTAGGGCCCTAACCTTGGAACCCCCTTATACGGTCTTCCACAGGGATAAAGTCCAGCTTCGCCCACACCTTGCATTTCTACCGAAGGCAGTCTCTGCCTTCCATATGGATCAGGACATTTTCCTACCGATACTCTGTCCTAAGCCCCATTCCTCCAATGAGGAACACCGCCTACACACGCTAGATGTGCGTAGGGCACTGGCTTTTTACCTGGACCAAACCAGACCATTCCGAAAATCCTTGCAGCTGTTTGTTGCATTGGCTGAGCATATGAGGGGGCACCCAGTGTCCACCAGCGCTTGTCCCGCTGGATCACCTCATGCATACGCACGTGTTATGACCTGGCAGGGGTTCCCCTACCGCCTATTGTGAAGGCGCATTCTACGAGAGCTCAAGCCTCGTCGGCCGCCTACATAGCTCACATCCCGATCCAGGACATATGTAGAGCTGCCACGTGGTCCTCTGTCCACACCTTTTCCTCACACTACGCGATCGTCTCCCAAACACGGGATGACGCCGGGTTTGGTAGGGCGGTACTCCGTCCTGGTAACCCTTAAACTCCTGCCCACCTCCATCAGATATAGCTTGGAGTCACCTACTGTGGAATACACATGAGCAATCACTCGAAGAAGAAAGGACAGTTACCTGTTCTGTAACTGGCGTTCTTCGAGATGTGTTGCTCAGGTGTATTCCACATCCCGTCCTCCTTCCCCTCTGTCGGAGTTGGCTGGCAAGAAGGAACCGAGGGTGGGGGGAGTGCGCAGCTCCCCTTATAGCGCGATATAGAGGTTCCACTCCATGGGTCGCAGCGGTGCTCCCTCTATGGGTACTGCTAAGGGAAAAACGTCCGGCACCAGTGCACGTGGCGAGCATGCACACCTACTGTGGAATACACCTGAGCAACACATCTTGAAGAACGCCAGTTACGGAACAGGTAACTGTCCTTTATCATCATTATTATTGTTATTTATTTGTACTAGAAGTTCACACACTGTTTTGCTTAGGTATGCTGAGCTGTACGCGCACCCAGCCTCCTGCCCAACTCCAGGCAGCCCCTCCACCCCTCAGTCACTAAGGTTCTGCTCGTTGATACCTAGACGGTTCCCTGAACTTTTGCAATTCTCCAATGCGGATTTCAAAAGCCATTGCATTACATTCAGCCCCACGGCCTCTCTCTGTCTGTAAGGCTTCCTGGCCATGCCTTGCTCAACCAATTAAAGTCGTACCTCCTAGGAACCACAGCCCAGATCAGGACCCTGTTGGGCTGTGTGCCTTATAAACAGAACAGGACAGTTGCTGCCCCAGAGAGCTAAGGAACAGCCCAGCGTATGGGGCAAGATGGGCTAGATCCGTGCTACATTCCTATATAATAATTATTCATTGTGTTGTGTTTTTAAGCTGCCAATGTAAATCCCAAACCAGGCCCCAGCCCAGACCTAGTGCCAGGGCAGCTTTTAGCTTTGCAAAACCCAAACCCACTCTAGTTATAGTGCACAAGACTCAGCCAGCCAAGACGTTCTGTCAAGTCCTTGGCGGGAACTGCCTGGAGTGACTTACTGCTGATGTGATCAGAGTTGGAGATGGAGAGTGAAGCCATGGGGAGGTATTGGCTGCCAATCTGCAGGGACCTGGGAAAGTGAATGCGGCTCCCGAAAGCTCACCCTGCGCTGCACCACCTCATCTCCCTCTGGTTAGTTCAAAGGAAGAAACAGTCCTCTGTGGCTTGTTGCTATGGATCATTGGTTCCTGCCCTACACCATCCTCACTCCCAGTGCTCGCCTTGGCCTATGTCCTAATCCAGGGGTGGGCAAACTACAGCCCACGGGCCGAATCCGGGCTTTGGATCTGGCCCGCGGGATTGCCACCCCTGTGGCGCCGCAGGCCAGAAGTGGCCAGCACCACGTCCCTGACTCCCTTGGCGGGGGGGGGGGGGGGGGGGGGGAGGGAAGGCAGAGGGTTCTGCGTGTTGCCCTCGCCTGCAGGCACCACCTCCTGCAGCTCCCATTGGCTGGGAATGGGGAACCTCAGGGCAGGCAGGGAGCCTGTCTTAGCCCTGCTGTGTGCTGCTGCCACCCTGGAGCCGCTCCATGTAAGTGGCGCTGGGCCGGAGCCCGCACCCCACACCGCTCCTGCACCCCAACCCCCTGCCCTGAGCCCTCAACCCCCTGCCACACCCCAATCCCCTGCCCTGAGCCCCCTCATACACCCTGCACCCCTCCTGCACCCCAACCCTTTGGCCTGAGCCCCATCCTGCACACTGCATCCCCTCCCATACCCCAACCCCCTGCCCCAGCCCTACATTCATGGCCCTGCATGGAATTTCCCCACCCAGATGTGGCCCTCGGGCCAAAAAGTTTGCCCACGCCTGTCCTAATCCCTTTGCCTCCTGTGACTGATCCTCTACCCCATTGTCATTCTGCTTCCTTGGGGAGAGGCAGTGTGCTGGGGGGTTATACTGGGGGAAGAAGTCACAGGAATCTCTAGGAAGTTGCAACTGCACTCTCTGGGAAAGACTGTGTTGAATTCTGCAGCCAGAGATAACTCCTATGATGAATTTCTCTGATCCTACAGCTAACTCACACCTACTGTGAGCCTGTTCCTAGCTGTCTGGTATTTTTTCTTCCCGCTGACTCTTGGGAAAAACAGAATAAACACACACCCTCAACCGTTTCCTCCTCCCAGGCCCTTGGGAAGGACTTATAAGGTGTCCATATGATTTCATGCCGGTGGGCACTTTCATGCTCTCCTGGCCACCATGGGACAAGGCACTAACAGCCTGGTGCTTGGATCCTACCGCCTTCCAGTTCTGAGAGAACAGCTCCAGCTTATATCACTTCCCAAAGGAGACAAGTAGAAAGGTTTATGGGCCAATCTAAGGGCTCCATTTTCTTCTCCCCCGCCATGAGTTTGTCACACCTCCCCCCGCCCCCAATGTACATTCACTGTTTGTCCTGGAGCTGGTAAGCCATAGGATGGCAGCAGTTTGGTTCCTCAGCTGTTCTCCCCAGTGCCCACCTTTCAACTACTAGCACTGCAGCTGCTACCATGCCTGCAGGGGCTCTGCTGGTGAACTACTGCTCCCAGCAGCCCCTGCACCCTTGCAAGCTGCTTGCTTATGTCACATATGGGGGTGGTCCTGTTCTATAGACAGTATCAATGCTGTGCAAAACAGGAGCCTGTCCATCTGGCGGCTCACTCCTGGGCAACGTCATCCCATTGCTGCCCAACGAACTGTAGCTCCCTTCCCAGTCAGTGCAGGAGCTGGGCACATGCTTAGTTTGTGGGAAACTGACAAAATGGGTCCCCTGTGACAGAAAATGGTCAGGTTTTTATTAGATATTTTTTGTTTTTTATTATAAATGGTCCGGGTTAGCAGATAGAGCCTGGATTCAGGAGGCATGACGTCGATTCCCAGCTCTACCACTGGCCTGCTGGATGACCTTGAACAAGTCACTTCCCTGCTCTGTGCCTCAGTTTCCCCATCTGTAACATGGGGATAATGATACTGACACCTCCCTTGTAAACTGCTTTGAGATCTGCTGATGACAAGCACTAGATAAGCTCTAGGTTGTGTTATTAGTAGACAGTCACACACTTCATTGCTTATACAGGCCAATGTGCACACCCAGCCAGGCCCATCTCCCCAGCTACACCTGCGTCCCCCCTCCTAAAAAATCCAGCTCTTCTGGTTTTCCAATTTCCTCCTGAACCACTAGGGGTCTGCCCACTGATACCTAGAACATGCCCTGGGATGCTGGAATTGGTCAGATGCTGATTTTGTATGTCATTGCATTGTTGACAGACAGATAGAGGTAGGCCCTTGAGGTGAGTGTAGGGCTTTGCTTCACTCAGCCAGCCAGGAGGGTGAGTCTAGTTGTATCTCAATGGTGCAGTCACTGTGCTAGGTGCTGTACAAACTCTTAGGAAGTGCTACTCCCTGCCAGAGGACTTGCGCTCTACAAGAGAAGAGACAAACAAGTGGGCTTGAGGGTGCCGGGGAGCAGGGCATTTCAGCATAGCTTAGTGGTGCCTGTTCCGTGGCCAGTCGGCTGCAGTGATCTCTTGCAGTGCTGCACGCTGTTGATGGCCATGACAGGCATGCTGTGTGCACAAAGAGTGAAATCCTGGCTATGCTGAGGTCTGCTCAAGTTATCCTGTGGAGTGCATGGGAGCCAGATTTCACCCAGCCGCTCTTCCCACAGAGCCCATTTCCAAAGTGGCTCTGAGGCCTAACCCAGCTCAGGGAGCGCGACAGAGTGCAGATCCCAGCATGCAATGCCCCGGTCTGATCCGAACAGACAGGCTGCAGCTGTGTGAGAGAGATAAAGGCAGTTGCCTTGGGCTCAGTTTCTGCCAGTGACAGGTGGCTCTGAGGCTGCTGACAAGTAGCAGATGCTGGCCTGGCTGGGGGGCAGTTTGAGGGTCCCAGCTTTGTCCCATGCCTTGAAGCCAGTTCTGAACTGGAGTCAGTGTTTTGTACTCTGCTTTATGGGCATTGCTGTGCCCTACCTGCTCCCGCACCAAGACAAGCAGGGAGTGGCCGTGCCCAGGACTATGTAATTGTAACTGCCCCTGTCCCTGATGGATATGAACTGTCACAGACTGTTATTCCCAGCATTTGTCATGCTCTCTCCCACTGGAGGAACTCTGTTCTGCACCTGCTCAGCTGGCTCCAGCCAGGGGAAGGAGCGAATCCTCCCAGCCTCCATCTCTATCCACCTCCACAGGAGGGCTCTTGGGCCTCTGGAAGAACAGCCAGCACCAAGGCGACCGGGTCTCAGCTGTGTTCCCTACCAGCCCAGCGCTCCCTGCCCCAATGAGTTACCCCAGAAATACCGAGAAGATGCGTCAAACGATCACCTCCTTCTCTGGAGGATTTAATGATATGCCCTAATGCTTTCCACTTCAATCTCAAAGTGCTGTACAAAGCGCCATTAGCCCCGTTTCCCAGATAGGGAACCTGAGGCACAGAGCGGGGAAGTGACTTGACCGAGGTGTGTCAGCAAATCAGTGGCAGAGCCACGAAAGAGAATCCAGGGCTCCTGAGTCCCAGTCCAGTACACTTTCCATTTATGTCACTCCATGGAGACAAGCCCCTGCCTGGAGCTTCCTTGAGACCATCTGAAGATAAACCAGTGGTCACCTCTTTATGGGCCACAGACCCATGGAGTGTTATCGCGTTTCACTTTCTCCCATGCCATGTATCAGGTGTTGCAGTCTGCCCTCCCCACCCATTAGTGACCCATTAGTCCATAGGTCAGTTGGGGAAGGGAGGGAGAAAAGATCCAACAGGACAGGTGGGTGGGTATTTCCTGGGACTCTTTAAAAGGATTGGCCCAAGGGGAGAGGGTCTCAGAGCCAGCGATTGAACTGGGTGAACCATGTCTCCTAGCCTTGCTAATGCGGGAGTATAGTGAACCGCTGGCCCTGAGCCCCATTACCCTGGGGATGTGTGCAGCTTAGAAAGCTGGAGATTTCAGTGCCACTAGGGCCTCCCCTATAGTTTGTTGGGTGCTATTTCGCTTGGTCCATAGCGCCCTGGAGAAAGTGTTGGGCATTTTTCCATTCCCACTGAAATAGCTACCTCCAGCCCTCACACTGTTCCATCACCCAGCGACAGGAAGAACATGGGGATGAATCAGCGTCCTAGTTAACACTGAACCCCCCCCCCCCCCCCCCCGCCCGGTCCCTGGTACAGGATCAAGGGCTTAGCATGACAGTCAGGAGCAACAATAAATCAGCTCAGACGTGTAAGTCACCCCCTTTTGGCATGAGATGGCTCGTGGCTGCTGCATAGCTATTACCCCTTGATCCTGCACTTGAGAGCAATGCCCTAGGGCCAGGTATGCAAGCTGCAGGCTGGGATTGTTTTCCAAACAGAGTACTGGAGGATCCTCAATGTGTGTGTGTCAAGTGGAAAGTAGATGAGTCTCTAGCAAAGCCACCAGGTGTCAGCCACAGCATGGCACTGAGCTGGGATATCACACACTAGTTTATGGCAATCCTGCACTCTTGCCATGTGTGGCAAGATTTACGTGCATCAGAGCAGGAGTGAGGGACTCCAATAGGTAAGGCTGAAATGCAACTTCTATGATATCCCCTCATTTTTTGGTTACTAATGTAACCCCTAGAGGTAGACTGCTTAGAGCAAGTGTTCTCAAACTGGGGGTAGGGACCCCTCAGGGGGTCACGAGGTTATTACATGGGGGGTCGCGAGCTGTCAACCTCCACCCCAACCCTGTTTTGCCGCCAGCATTTATAATGGTGTTAAATATATATAAAGTGTTTTTAATTTATAAGGGGGGTCGCACTCAGAAGCTTGCTATGTGAAAGGGGTACTCAGTAAAAAAGTTTGAGAACCCTAGGCTTAGAGGGATGGGGGTTCCCATTCCCATAATAAGGAAAAAAGGGGAGAGGCCAGATGGCCAGTATAGCCAAGGATAAAAGGTATCTGGTATATCTAGGATGTAAAGGTGAAATATAAGTATTAATTGGCCTCGTAACCCAGGGTCTACAGTCTTCAGGCCAGTAAGATACTTAGGTTAGGCAAACAAGGCCTCAGGCCTAAAGAAAGACGTGAAACAAGCAACTAACGAGTAAGTGACCCTAGATGATAAATTGTCACAAGGTAGCAATG
This sequence comes from Terrapene triunguis, assembly GCF_002925995.2. Taxonomy (NCBI): domain Eukaryota; kingdom Metazoa; phylum Chordata; order Testudines; family Emydidae; genus Terrapene; species Terrapene triunguis. The sequence continues at coordinate 2,587,847 of NW_020664561.1, read as the reverse complement.
ACCTATAGTGTAGGATGTCCTAAGAGAGAATGCTGCATGAAGGAAGTGTGTTAAACTGCTGACATTTCAGAAATATGCACTGCAATGTGCTGGTCAAAGATAGTGAGCGTATTTTGGAGATTTTTGGTAGACAGAAGGTATCAGCAATGTGCTAACCACGAGTTGTTATTGTGATTGTATAATGTAAATGTTAACGTGTATGAGGGGAATTAACAAGCTAGCTTATGAAAAACAAGACACAGCAAAAGTAGTAGTGTGTGAAAGTTCAAATGCGGAAAAGGGGATTGAAACCTTTATAAATATGTCTGAATCCCAGTGGGTGTCAGCATCACACATAAAAGTTGTGTCCTGGCCTGCGTGCTGTGGGAGATGCTTTACCTAGGGAGGTGGTGGAATCTCCTTCCTTGGAGGTTTTTAAGGCCCGGCTTGACAAAGCCCTGGCTGGGATGATTTAGTTGGGAATTGGTCCTGCTTTGAGCAGGGGGTTGGACTAGATGACCTCCTGAGGTCCCTTCCAACCCTGATATTCTATGATTCTATGATTCTATGACACCTGCTGCTGGTGACGATGAAGATGGTGATGATGAGGAAGACAAGGACTGAGGGTACCACAGCAGGAGATGACAGTGACGCCAGTCGTAGGTTTGCACTCTCTCTCTGCTGTGGTATTTCAGTGTTTGTGGGATTGTTTATCTGCTGAGTGGATTTGTTAATAAAGGGACTTGTGATAAATTGCAGTTGTTTCTCACGTGCTCCTCAGGTGTCTCATTCGAATAACATTGGTAATAATCTTCCTGGTGCTGTACCCATTCAGAAGACTGAATCCTTATAGTCTAAGAAATTAGTCAATGAACAATACACCTATCCATCAATTAGGCTACACCAGTTTTATAATGCTGCTAACCTACAGCTCCATATACTGTGTGTGGTTGAAATTGTCTGTATTCTGACTGTATAAATGACAACCAGTTGTTACTGTGGCTCATGAAGGGGAATAGGAATAGTGCAGGATGTGCCCAGAATGAGTGGGTCACCCTGAATTTACAGGCCACGGACTTGCTGGAAGTATAAATTGGGAAATGGAGTTACGAGTCCACCCAATCTAGGCTTAATCAATTTTCACCTTTATTTACACATTTTCAGAGAGAATTATTGTCATGTGCAGTTCCTGGACATATATTTATGCCCAAGAATGAACAGATAAGACAAAACAGGTTGGGGCCCAAGTTACCAAGTTCTGGGATTCCAGAAAGCCCTGCACCTCTGATCCCTTGTCTGGCCCTTCAGGCTCATTCCTTCAGTTTCTGGTCTGGTATTTCTGTGGTATTTCATTCCTTTGGCCTCTTATATATTTCCACAGTACATATTCATTAGCTTTTCTCCAATCAGCACTAAGCATTATGTCTAATGAGACCTGTACAATACGCTTGTACAAGCTTCAATTTACACAACTTTTGCTGTTTACACTATTTTCATCTCATTATGTCTCCATGCCACCTTGCTGTGGTTTTCCCAGGATCGGGACTTTAACATTACAATTTTGTGTATTTGTTATACTAATTTACTTCTTTTTATCTAAATCTTCCAATGCAGTAACAAAACATCGCCTTCGTCCTGTCAGCAAAAAGCAGTAGCTGCACAAATCTATGTAAGAGAATAATTGGAAGGACAACACTCATGCCAAGCAGAGGCTAGGCCAAAGACTTGGCATAAAAAGTATTATCTCATCCAAACTCATTTGCTAGCTAAACTAACAAAACTCGATTTTCTACCATTCAGTTCCTTCCATCCCAGCTGAAATAGCAAAGATTCAATGCATTTTCACAAGTGGCAAAGTTTTACTGTATCGATTCTCTACTGTGTTGTATTTTATTTTGTTTTCTAATTGCTATAACACAGGTACAGTTGCTGACCCGGAATGATACAAGTTTGCTGATTATTTCACAGGACGCAGAGAGACAGAGAATCATAGGACTGGAAGGGACCTCAAGAGGTCATCTGGTCCAGTCCCCTGCACTCATGGCAGGACTAAGTATTATCTAGACCATTCCTGACAGGTGTTTATCTAACCTGTTCTTAAAAATTTCCAATTATGGAGATTCCACAACCTCCCTAGGCAATTTATTCCAGTGCTTAATCATCCTGACAGGTAGGAAGATGATGTCTCCTCCTCATTTATTCTATAAGGTTATAGAAAGACCCACTATTGGTTTTAGAAATACAGGATGAGAGGGTGTCAAATATTGTTGCCTGTCAGCTCTGTGTTCTTGGGGAATCAGAGCACAGTACCCAGCCTGTCTGACTCATGAAAGACCTTCCTCCCACCTCCCAGCCTCTGCTTAAACCAAAGCCGATCAGAAGAAAGACTTACAAAAAGCAATGAAAAGGCGGTGAAAGACACACCTATACCCCTCCGGACAAGGGTGACAGGATTAAGGAAACTCCCCTAGCCTCATTTGCATCAAAGATGGGACAGGGAGGCATCTGCATTAGCATACAGAATGGAAAACAGAGATTCCAAGGCAAGAACCGCACGGAACTCTGGGACCAGAAAAGCAGGGAAGCACTGCATGATGGGGGATCTCTGCTCCAGATGTTAATGAACCCACGCCTGCACACACCCAGCTCAGTACAGTAACTCCTCACTTAAAGTCATCCCGCTTAATGGTGTTTCGTTGTTATGTTGCTGATCAATTAGGGAGCATACTCATTTAAAGTTGTGCAATGCTCCACTCTTACGTTGTTTGGCTGCCTGCTTTCTCCACAGCTGGCAGCCTCCCTATGGCCCCTTCCCCCCGAGCGCCTCCCGCCCGCCGGCAGACTCTGAGGATCAGCGCCTTCTCCCTCCTCCCCCCGCCTCCTGCCTGCGGCAATCAGCTGGCTTGCGGCGTTTTGGAGGGGGGAGGAGCGAGGACTTGGCGTGCAGGCTCCCCCTCCCTCCCCTGCCTCCTGAACGCGGCAAGCTGATTGCCCCGGGCAGGAGGGAGGGGGGAGGAGCAAGGACTTGGCGTGCAGGGTCCCCCTCCCTCCTGCCTCCTGAACGCGGCAATCAGCTGTCTTGCGGTGTTCAGGAGGCAGGGGAGGGAGGGGGAGCCTGCGCACCGAGTCCTCGCTCCTCCCGCCTCCCACCTGCATCCAAAACGCCGCAAGCCAGCTGATTGCCAGAGGCAGGGGAGGGAGTGGAGGTGCGCTGAGTCCTTGCACCTTCCCCCTCCCTCCTGCTTCCAAAACGCTGCAAGCCAGCTGATTGCCCTGGGCAGGAGGGAGGTGGGAGGAGCGAGGATTCAGCGCACCTCCACTCCCTCCCCTGCCTCCTGCCGGCGGCAATCAGCTGGCTTGTGGCGTTTTGGAGGCAGGAGGGAGGCAGGAGGAGCGAGGACTCGGCGCGCAGGCTCCCCCTGCCTCCCAAATGTGGCAAGCCAGCTGATTGCCCCTGGCAGGAGGGAGGGAGGAGGAGCGAGGACTCGGTGCGCCTCCCCCCTCCCTCCCCTACTCGGCAATCAGCTGGCTTGCGGCATTTAGAAGGGAGGGAGGGGGGAGGAGCCAGGATGCAGCAAGCGAAGTAAAGGGGAAGGAGGTGGGGAGGGGAGAAGAGGCAGGTCAAGGGTGGGGGCTTGGAGGAAGGAGTGGAGTGGGTGGGCTGAAGGTTGAACCCCCCGCCCCTGGTGCTTGCAGAGTAGGGGAAGCTGCCCTGGAACCTAACCCCCCCTATTTACATTAATTCTTATGGGGAAATTGGATTCGCTTAACATCGTTTCACTTAAAGTCGCATTTTTCAGGAACATAACTACAACGCTAAGTGAGGAGTTACTGTAGTTATCAGACCAATTCTAGTAATGAATTCTTTATTGGTATCCAAAGTACTGAAGCTGCCTAATTGCATTGTGAGCTCCCTCGAAGGAACACCTCCCATAGTCAGGAATGATCAGTTCCTATTGTCTAGCCTGAACAAAACAACTTTGGTATTCTCCATTGAGCCATCAGTTTACCCATAAACAAATCTAGTGTTCTCCCTTCAACCATTGTCCTTTCCCTACAAAAACCCCTACCCATGCTCAAGTAAGTACTCTGATACCTGGATCCAAAATCTGCATCAGTTCCATTGGGACTTCATCTTCTCCTGACTGATTGTGCTGGGGGCTCTGCCTGTCTCCAGCACTCTGGACCCTCAGCTACCGCCACCACCTGGGAACCCCAATCGATTCAAACTTCACGGAGTATTGAGAATCCAACGCTCTCGCTCTCTCGCTCTCTCTGTTCTGATGCTGATTTCTGTGATCAGTTATAGTTTTCTAAACCTGACTTTTATAATCAGATTTAAGTTAGATTTAATATTATAACTGTTTTGTTTGTTTGGCTCCCCCTGTATGGTTATTACCTGGCAATAAATAAATGTCTTGATTAATCTGGTTGCTTCTCTCTCTCTCTCCCACTCCTCGTGGGTGTTTTTGGGCTTCCCCATTCACTCTGCAGCAACGCTTCTCATACCTAAGCAAAAGATCCCTGCAGTGCCCAAAAATCCTGTAGGGTTTGCTCATCAAGTGGGTTACTACCGAAACAATTGTAACTGAAAGTGGGGATAAGGACGTGCTGAACTTGGGGCATATGAGGTGGCAACTTGGAAGTGCTGCTCGACCCAGTCTGCTCAGGCATACTCTATTCCGGTGCGATGCCCATGGCATATGAGAATGACAGCTTGGAGGTGCTGTTTGACACAGCCTGCTGAGTCCAAGGGCATATGAGGGTGACAGCTTGGAAGTGCTGATTAACCCGGTCCTCTCAGATGTGCTCTCTTAATGTGTGTGTGGGTTTGTCTGATTCTGGGGCTGGAAGAACTCAGCCCTGGGGAACGTAGGTCCTGCAGGATAGCTCCATTGGGAGGGAACTTGCAGAAGGGAGAAGTAGAGCTTCGTATGAGAACACAAGTGACACAAGCAGTACATTGATAGAATTACATAACACCGCCCCAAAAGAGTAACCCTAATAAATGAGCATACCCCAAAGTAACTGGCAAATCTGGTAACAATATCATGACATCTCTTCTGCATTTTCATAAAGTGACTCTTTAAAAGAAAGGAAGCGCCCATCATTCACCTCATAGCAGTTTGCTCTATGGACTTTATGGCTCTGGGATTTAATATTAATTCGCTCTGGTTCTTTAAAGTAAATGAGCTTTCCAATTAGATTTTTAAATGCATTCTTCTTGCTTATACTGATTAATTTTAAAAACCCTAATGTGTATTTTGTAATGTTAACCTCCCATATGGAGATGCTTCTATTCTACTTGACTAATCACACCTTGTATGGCAATAATTTTATGTCTTTAAAACATCTTTTTAGAATGATAACACACCGTAAATTAATATGACTGCTGTGCACATCAATGCCTGACTGACCTCCAGCCTATGTATTCTACAAAAGGGTAGAATCCCTCTTGCACTGGTATCAGCTCAGATGTGCCAAATACACCTTCTGCTGCTAAACAGAGAGCACTTACCCACAGGTAGAAAAATCAGCCCAGAAAGGGAACTGGGTTGGATTACAGATTAATAGCCCTGCTGAGCAGTGACTGAAAACCACCCAAATGGCAGCTATTTGGTGGCCTGTGAGAATTGAACTGGGCCCCCTCAAACCAGTGATAGTGATGGACGTAGGCCAATGTTACAAATGGTTCAAGGTCACACAAAAGCTTGTGGCAGTACCAAGAACAGAACACAAAGAACTTGACAGCAGTCATGCTGCTGGGGGACAGAAAGCCCTGCCCACCCTGCTCAGCAGCAGTGTCTCATTGTTTCCTTGTGCTGCCCCATCTGTCTCCAGCCGTTGTCTCTTGTCATATACATAGATTGTAAACTGCTTGAGGCAGGGCCCATCTCTGCCCAGCACAATGGCATCCTGGCCTGTGCTGGGAGCTACTAGATGCTACGGTGCTAGCCAGGCTTTATTCACTAGACCATGTCCCCTTTTGCCACGTTGTTTCTATCTCTGTGCTTTAACTGCATTGAGCCAAATTCAATTTCAATCCAGACTCACTCCATTGGTTAACTGGAATTTCTATGGCTTCTCTGATGTGTCAGTACTTAGAGATCCCAAACCCACAGACTCATTGTCTGCTCTTAGACTGTGGAATGTCATTAGACTGCGGAACTCATTGCTACAGGATATCACTGAGATCAAGAACTTTGCATGATTCGAAAAACAATTGGACACTTACATGGGTAAGATGTTACAACAGTTAATGCTAACAAACACTTTGGAAGGGATATTAAACCTCCTTTCTCAGAGTTTAACCAATCTCTAACTATTAGAAATTTGAATGAGTCGTAATGTGGGGGGAAGATTACCCCACATCTGCTGGCCACTGTGAGAGTCAGAAGACTGGGTTAGATGGACCTTGGGTCTGATGCTGTCTGGCAATTCTTGTGTTCCTATGCACCCTAAATGACTCAGTATTAATCTCTCTCTCTCTCTCTCTCTCACTCAAAACACACATTTATTTCAGGCACTTACCGATTTCTATTTGCTTTCTTTCCATTTCATTGCCATTCTCTTGGGGCTAAAACAGCAACAAAAAGCATCATAACAATGAAACTCAATTGCAGGTTATTTACTCAGCATCATTATGTGTGCCAGGCACCAATATTAATTTGGTCTCTCAATGAAGGAAATACGCTTCTGACTAGCCACTGAAGCAGCATTTGCCCTAGAAAGCATGCTTTTAATATAGCATGCTGTTACTCATATGACTGACTAAAGAACAAGCCTTTTGTGGCGGCATTTGAGGTGCGCAAATTTGCACCTCCAAAGTCCAAATTTGGAATGCAATATCTTTCATTTTACCAAGGCAAGAAAAGAGGTTCCTGAGACAGCAGGGCAAGTTTATGAACAAATAGTGCCAAGAATGCTTGAAGTGCTGCTGCCTGGGCTCTATTTGTTCTGGGAAAGAAGGGGTCAGCTAAGGTGCAGGGAGAGAGGAAGGGCAGCAGAAATGCAGAGCATGTTAGTGCTGCCAGGGGGCTCAGGGAAATACAAATGGCTTTTGTGCTATGTTGCTGGGAAAAGAAGCCCCAGATTAAAGCAGGTGTATGAGGAGGTAAAATTAACGATGCTAAAGTAGCCCAGCTATGGAACATGGTGATGTGAAAAATAAGGACCAAATTATCTCCTAGAGCCAATCATTGTTCAATGACGTGGGGCCGATTGCCTCAGTGAATGACATTTGCAACATCATGTGTTATGTTATCTTGAGTCGTTTTAACCCTGGCCCCTCCCTCCCTTTGTTATCTTCAAAGATTCGCAGGATATAAGGCCAGAAGGGCCAATTATGATTATCTAGTCTCCGGCATAGCACAGGCCAGAGTACGCCACTCAGGACTTCCTTCCTCAAGCCCATTACTTCTGGTTGAGCTTGAGCAGAAACAGCAACCTGATACTGATGGGAAGACTCCAAGTGATGGAGAATCCACCTCTTCCAAAGTGAATTCGCTCTCCCTCTTTTTCCCATCCGTCTCCACCTTCTCTGTCATTTGTCCCCAAGGCAGAGGGGTCAGTGCCCTGCCGACACAAACCATGAATCATTAAAGCTCTGAACATCAAGTTGGAGTCGTCTGCAAAAATGATGTCACAGACCCCAAGGTGTGTCAGCTCTGGGAGCAGAGCTCAACTCGCCTGGAAATGAGTCACCCAGTTCCACAGCTCGAACGCCACACTAATATTGTAATGGACACAAGCTGATAGGTGAACTAGGGTAGTCCGTCTGTCCATATGCATATTATCTATCTATCTATCTATCTATCTATCTTCACAGCTCTGAGGGCGGTGCTCTGTTCTGCCCCAGAAAGTCAGTAAGCCCTTCCCTCTTCTAATCCCTCTGGCTTGCTCAGGTGTATGGAAAAGGCCCTGAATTGAGCAAATAAAGTAGCTGGAGCAGCTTTCAGATTGCTTGCAGCCTTTCAGCTCCTGTGGCCAGGATAGAGCTCTGCAGGGCCCCTGGCTAGTCCCGCACCTACCCGAAAGAGCTCTTTGTGTTGCAGCCATCCTCTCCATGGCACCAAAAAGGGCTGGATATGACTTCTTTCTGAATGTGCAGATGCTACTTGGTGCACCATGCCTCCTCCCAGGGGTTGAATGTGCTGCCTCAGTGACTGCTGGCATGAGGAAGGCTGGGGGACCCCTCTAGATGGCAAGTCAACACAAGTGAACCACCTTGCACACCCCAGCTCCTTGTTGGTTTGTGCAAGGTGCTGTGATCTATTTCATGTGCTCTGCATTGGCCCTTGGGTCTGTTACTGACAATACTTTTAACCATGTGTCTCAGTGCCAGGCTGCAAGTTGTGCTGTGCAAGAAGGGTGATTTATAAATGTAGATTGATTGCTGCAATTCCTAAGTGCTGCAAAGTCTGCAGCACTTTATCCATTCTATGCAGCATGACAGGGATAGAAAGTGAGTGATTTATGCTCCAAGAACTCAATAGGCACTTGCTTTCAAACTGTGCTGTGTATTTAATTTTGTTTCGAGAGGATATTGTATGTTAAAAACACACTCCTGCATTTAACAAGGAAAGCAGACATATGAACCACTACACCAACACGCTGTCAGTGTTTAACAAAGAAATGACTACAGATAATTAATCAGAGGTGCAATGTGCCTGAGATAATGATCGTGTAGGCACTTTCATTTCTGCTTTTCCTAATTTGTTAACATTCTAACTGCAGCTTCTAAGTTGCATCAGTATTGGTTTTGCATGTGATGGATCAGTCACTCTGGGAGAAATTACACTTGGCCTTGCATAGTAATTGGGCCTTATGCGAGGGGTCATGACTATGGAATTCACTTCTATCCCCAAGGCAAGCAGCAGACACCTTCTACAGCCACTAGGTGCCTGGCTTCTTCCCCTTTGCACCTCCCCCATAGGGGTCCTGGGCCACTTGGTTTGCCTAGGGATGGATTCTCCTGGTCCTTCCCCATGTCACCCCCAATGGCTTCCTCCATATTAGCCTAACAGGATTTGGTGCTGAGATGCACCCGCCCCCACCTGCGACACACAGGGAGATGGAGCTGCAGCTGTGTCCCCCTGCACAGCCCCGCCTCAGAATGTCACTAGTGCAGAGGGCATGGCATAGGGTTTCCACACTCTGGTGAATTTCCTCCTGAGTTTGTGTTCACGCTGCACGGGAGGGTGGCGATGGGGTGCACTGCAAAGGAGCACTGCTTAGTGAACCCTACGTTCCAGTTACATGAGGCTAAGCACTAGGGCCCTACTGGAGCACACAGGCAATGGGAGTTTGTCTGAGAAAGTCAAACATGAGTAAGGACACCGGGATTTCACCCCACAGTGCAGGGCTGCGATCTATGGCTGGGTCTTGGGCAGGGCCGGCTCCAGGCACCAGGCACCGAAGCTGGTGCTTGGGGCAGCACCTGGAGGGGGGTGGCGCGGTGCTGTGGCCGCCGGGGGGAGAACCGAGCCCCAGCCGGGGCTCGCCGCCCTC
>NW_020664561.1:2506010-2577958 GCF_002925995.2 Terrapene triunguis | reverse complement strand
GGGGGGGGGGGGCGGCCGGAGGCTTTTTTGCTTGGGGCGGCAAAAAAGCCAGAGCCGGCCCTGGTCTTGGGGCTGGATTGTCAAAAGCACTGAGCTGGCTAAGGAGCAGAAGTGCCATTGAGAATCAATGGGACTCAGGTGCCTTTTAAATCCCATCCTATATAGGCTGCCAAAATGATCAAAGGTGCCTCAGGGAGTGGTTAAAAGTGGGTAGAAAGATCTGCACAGGGCAAGCCTTTTGCAGTGCATAATGACAGTGGGTTTGCTGGTGCTGAAAGCCCAAGGTCCGTGAAACCTATTCTTGAGCACCAGCTTCTGGCCCTTTAGCTGTATCAATAGTTTGTTTGTAGCCAGAGAGCACGGTCATCACACGAGCGAGGCACCCACCTCCCATTGGGGCATTTAAACCTCCCCAAACAGCACAGACCTGGCTGCTGTACATGGTAGGGGCAGGGGCTGGCTTTCCTTTTCTCTAGCGTACCTAGGACAGCTGAATGAAAAACGTTGTGTGTTTAATTTATCACACCGCCTCACAGCCTTGCTCCAACCCCTGCCTCTGCCTCTGGTCTCCAAGTAGTGAGGAAAAGCCCTTCCAGAGATGCCTGCCCCAGGAATATGTTTGAGGACAGACTCCATTTGAACCCAATAGAGTACAGTCTGGGCTATAGTCTTTGGTAGATGTTCTGCTGAAGCTGGGTGCCCCTGGCACCCCCGATGAAGCAACGGGGGCTTTCATTGTGAAAAGAAAAGAATTGAGATGCTGCCCCTGCAGTTTTCCAATTGCTCAAAAATTGGTCATCTTGAAAGGCAATAAGAGAGCAGAGCAAGAAACACGGAGTTTGCCCAATAAACTGTGGAGTCCTCCTAATTCATTAGCATTGGAAAAGACTTAATCTCACCAACAACTGCAAGCGTGCACACACTCTGGTGCTGGCCATACTCAGAGGCCAAAGAGTTCACCCACAGCAGATGCTCATGCGATGTCCCAGAGCAGATGTTCTATAGAATGTTGACTTCTCTAATATAATTATATAATTTTGTATTATTATTCCACCTCCATTTTTCCTTACACTCTCTCTCTCTCTGCTGGCGTGGTAGTCACACTAACCAGCTCCCCATATTTCAGATATGTCCAGGAGATTGCAGTTCTTTATCCCTTCTAACTGTGCTTGAGGCAGTGTTGACTAGTGGATAGAGGACTGTAACTCAGAGACTGAGTTCTATTCCCGTCACTGGCCTACTGGGTGATTGGGCAAGTCACTTCACCACTCTGTACCTCAGTTTCCCCATATGTAAAATGGGGGTAATGCTACTGACCTCCTTTGTGAAGTGCTTTGAGATCTACTGATGAAAAGCGGTAATTAAGAGCTAAGTATCATTATTATTGTTCGTTACCCGTATACCTCTCATTAGTGTGCAGACTGCTAAACTAATATTCCCATTGTTTACCTTCTGATTTACAACACTTGTAGCCTCCATCTTATTTTGTTTGCTGTAAATGTGTTTCAGATTATTTGAGCAAAAGCTTTCCCTTGACCTTGTCTGTCCCTGCAGCGGGTTATTTCCCACCTCGGACTGGCTCAACTGTTCTGGGCAGTATCTGTGGATGCAATCAAGGCTCCACCCATTTCCTGGCCTTTCAGTATGTGGTAGGGGAGGCAGCACCAGAGAAAAGAGTGCTGGGAGAGTGTTAGGAAAGGCAGCCCAAGAGAAGGAGCTATAGGGTTTAGAACTCAGGCCTTACATCAAGGGACCTGTCTGCTTCAAGAACTTACTGACACTCCAGAGGAAAAAGACATGGGGCACCAGTACTCAGGGAAGTGGAACTAGGTGTGGCTTGGCAAAGCCGCAGGTATAACAGCCACTTGTGTGTGTTCTAAAACTGCTCCACCTCTGTCCTCCTTTTTCTCCCCACTCCTGTGGTGGGCAGGTCACAATGGCCCACCAGTGGGGTGAGGTGAGGGATGGCCCTGATGAGAGATAAAGAAGAACCTGGAGATGGAGCCACAATGCCAGAGAGGACTGTGGGTTATGCATAGAGTAGGGTGCCATCTTGCCCTGAGACTGTGAACTCTTTGGGGCAGGGACAGGCGCTTGCTATGTAATGTGTAGCACCTGGGGGCGGGGGCGGGAGGGCGACCATGATTGGGGTCTTGTTTGGAACTGAGATTTCCTGGAGGAAGATTTCCAGCACGTGCACGTAGTATAAGTGAGTTTGCCAAGTGGCAATGACTCGTCTTGGGTATGGCTAGAGCTGGGATTTTTTGTGTGTGAAAAATGTGTCACATTTTTCGGGGTCAGAAACCTGAAGCATTTCACCCAACTCATTACAGCTACAATTGAATCACTTCTCTGCTCATTCCACATCACACATCCCTAGTCCCATGCTCCACCCAAGCCTCTGAAAGAGCTCCGTCCATTTGGAAGGGCTGCTGGTCTGAGTCTTGATGCCAGAACCTCAGCAGGAGCTAGGCCAACTTATATCAGCTGAGGAGGTGCCCCTGGAGCCAGTAATGTCTCTCCAAAGGGACAAATCTTTTTAAGGATGTACATGGGGTTTATCACACGGGAAACTCTGCTGGGAGCCTCTTGCTAAAAGACTGGCAATGTGTAATTAACATGTCTTGTCTTCACTGGCTAATCTGATATCATACCCAACAACTGGAGTTTTTGGGTACTGGAGCCAAACTCTCAGTACTCTATAAAATGAGACTTTTGGACTGATTAATTCCTGTCGTGTTCTGCAAATTCTCCTCTAGATCAGATGAGTTTCATGCCAGTCACCAGCAGCTGTCTCACTGCACACCCGCCCCTGGACACGGCTTTCAGCATCACAGCAGGAATGTGCTAGGAAATCATTCCTGAATTAGTTCTGAAATAGCTGAAGTGCTTATTACTGCCAGAATGTGCTGTCTTTACACCTAGCTGATGTTTAATGTGTGTCCAACGGCTGGTTTATTGCCACTAGCTGAACAAGAGTCACTCTGAGCAGTCACTTAGCATTCACCTGATATTTGCACTGACTCCATTTCTGAAAAGGGCAGGATGTGCATCTCCGACAGAAAAGACAATCTTTTGTGATTTAAGAAACTCTTTTTATTCTCTGCCTTTGAGTTGTAACCTTTCAATTGCACACTTCAGAGTGGCACAAGCTAAAACTAACTGTGAGCTCTATTAGAATGTGTCTTCATCTCCCCAGGGAATTGTGGAAGCCACACTGTGAGTGCTGGGATGTGTAAAAGTTGACCAGCTAAAGCTTTGGAGAACTACCAGCAGGGCACATTTCTACACCTGCTCCTGAGAAGGATGGGCTAGATGTAACCTAAGGTCATTGCCAACTCTTAATAGCTCTGGGTTGATGAAAGCAGAGTAAGGGATGGGAGGGGTCAACATAAAAAAGCCCTGATCTGTTCATTCATTACAGAAAATTGGCATGTTGGCTGGTTCAATAGGCTGGTAGCAACTTGTTGTGCTCCTAGGACTGATGTTGGGATCTCATCTTTCTTCCCACAAGCCAGCTGGAGCAATGGCACAACCACAAGAATGCCTAGGATTGCTCAACCGCAGCCAGAGCCTGTCCCATGCAGTGCTTTTGAGACCAGGCTGGTGGCCGAGATGTGAGACCTTCAAGAGCTGGGATGGACGCCTACCGTGCTCTTTCAGGAGTGGGGCAGGTGGAATTGTTACCAACCCATGGGATGCAGCTCAACCCTGTGTGCCTTCCTATAACATATGGGGCTCAGAATCACCCTTGAACAATGCCAGAGGCATCTACCTGCCCAATAAACTCATCTGGACTGTAGGACACAGCAGCAGAATACAGTGTGAACTCAACTCTGGGTTACAGTGACGCAACCATCACACCTTACTGGGGGTTGATTGTTTTGCTACTGAAATGCAGCAGGAAGATTACCATTTGGGAGACCCAGTTACACCAGTGGTTCCCCAAACAGCTAAAACGCTGCTTCTTCTTGCAGCAGACACGGGGTATTCAGCATGTTCCTGATGTAGCTCCATCAGCATTCATGAAATTCTCTGAGGGAAGTTCTCTAGCCCATGTTATGCAGGAAGGTCAGGCTAGAGCATAGTGATCTCTTCGCTGTGTCCCCAGTGTCATGGCTTTGCAGCACGTCTCCCTAGTTTTGTTCCCCTCTGCAGAGCAGAAGGATCCTGCGACCAGTGAACCAAACACTTACCCAGTCCCATAACCTCAGGGAACCTCTCCCCCATCTCTCCATCCAATCACTCTCTTCCTTAGCCTGTGAAAACACTCCCATTGGCTGGCAGGTGTGATCACTTGGGCCCCTCCTCTCCCACTACAGGGCACAGGTAACTCCCATTGACATCACTGGGCCTTTCCAAGGGGAGACTCAGGCATCAGAGCCCCACCTTAATGGGCCCCACCAGTCCTTACAGCTGGAGATAAGTGCAGCAGGATCCAACTGCAAACAGGCCAGCCCTGCGTCCTGCAGTCCAGGGGACAGGGAGAGAGCGAATTCAGGAAGGCTGGCCCCAGGATCAGGGCAATGCAGAGGTGACTGTCACAGGCCCTGTCATAACTATAAAGGGAAGGGTGGCAGCTCTCCTGTGTACAGTGCTATGGAATCCCTCCTGGCCAGAGACTCCAAATCCTTTTACCTGTAAAGGGTTAAGAAGCTCGGGTAACCTGGCTAACACCTGACCCGAAGGACCAATAAGGGGACAAGATACTTTCAAATCTTGGGGGGGGGAAAGGCTTTTGTGTGTGTCCTTTGTTTAAGGGGTTGTTCGCTCTTGGGACTGAGAGGGACCAGACATCAATCCAGGTTCTCCCCATCTTTCTAAACAAGTCTCTCCTATTTCAAACTTGTAAGTAAAAAGACAGGCAAGGCGTCTTAGATTTACTTTGTTTCTCAACTTGTAAATGTACCTTTTACCAGAGTGTTTATCTTTGTTTTGCTGTACTTTGAACCTAAGACAGAGGGGGGTCCTCTAAGCTCTTTAAGTTTGATTACCCTGTAAAGTTATTCTCCATACTGATTTTACAGAGATGATTTTTACCTTTTTCTGTAATTAAAAGCCTTCTTTTTTAAGAACCAGATTGATTTCTCCTTGTTTTAAGATCCAAGGGGGTTTGGATCTGTATTCACCAGGAGTTGGTGAAAGGAGGGTGGGAGGAAGGAGGGGGGATGGTTAATTTCTCCTTGTTTTAAGATCCAAGGGGGTTTGGATCTGTGTTCACCAGGGAATTGGTGAAAGGTTTCTCAAGGCTTCCCAGGGAGGGAATTCTTGTGATGGTGGCAGCGGACCAAAGCTAAGCTGGTAGATAAGCTTAGAAGTTTTCATGCAGGCCCCTACATTTGTACCCTAAGGTTCAAAGTGGGGATACAGCCTTGATAGGCCCCTTTGCATGAAGCAGGTCCAGCACCCCCGTGCTAGAACAGGTGCTCCCAGTTCAGCGGGCAGGGCAGCACCTAGGGCTATAAAGACCCAGGCTGTGAGTAAAGCAGGGCGCTGCTCAGGGAGCAGGGGCAGCAGGGAGTTTCCTAGGAGAAGCTGCCAGAGTCCCATGGGAGGGGAGGAAGTGGGAACCTGGGGCGGGGGGGAAAGCACCTCCAGGAAGAAAGTCGTGGGAGGTGGTGCTGAGCTAAAAGCATAGCAGAATTCTGCCATAGGCCCTAAAGCAGGAGAGACCCAATGGCGAAGTACCCTGGGAGCTCTAGCCCAGGGTGGGCTGAGGAACTGGTTGGTTGGCATTACCCATGGATGGAAAATATACCTGTGCCTGGAAAGAGACTCTGGGTGTGGCACTGGCTCCTGCGTGGGCTGGGGACAAGCCTGCACCTTAGAACAACCTTCAGCCCAGGTCCGGTGCTGAGTGCTCCTCAGCCAGACTCAAGGTTCTGGCTGGAGAAGGGAAAACAGCCAATGTCTCTGAAGTCACCCCCTGGACCAGTGTCTCCAGTCTGAGCTAGGCTCCCCACACGTCTGCTAGAGTCTCAGCAGTTTGTCTGTTGTCTCCTTGGAATCTATTGTTGAGTTGTCATGTTTTTGCTGTGGAGGAGGTTCCTAATTACCTGTCTTCAAGGCCAGGCAAAGGCTGAAACGTGCCATCCCAAACCAGCTGCACAATTTACAAACTTCAGTCAAACCAAGTTTCGAATCACAATTGTGCCAGAGACCATGGGAACTTTTTAAAAATTAATCTAGATCAATGGAACCAATTGGCACTAACTTGAAACATGTACTTGCATCTTCAGACTAGGAGAACGTTACTATGGACAGTGGTCTGTTTTTCCCTAAGTACCTTTGGATTGACCTTCCAATGACTGTATAGAGATACCTGCTTAATGCATGAGAATTTAAGTATGGAAATTTGCCAACTTTCTGGAGGGAATGCTCTCCATGGGAGACGAGGAGTAAATACCAGAAAAACTTGAGCTGAAGCCCCTGGGGTCAGTAGTAACAGACTTTTCCCCTCAACATTTGATTCTCCAAACATCATGAAATCTTGTGTCACTTCTGAACACTCTGGGCCCAAATCTCAAACTTTTAATTGCATCGAGGAGTGCTTGCTAAAGTCCATGGGATTCATTGCAATGGTAAAGGCTCCTTGGTGTGGGTAAGAGAGAAAAGAGGGTCCAGTGCTGAAAGCCTTAGCCTGGGGTCTGGAACACCTGGGTTCAGTACATGGATTCTGATCCGTGCTGCACCACAACCTTCCGGTGTGACCTTGAGCAAGTTACTTAGCCTCACGGTGCCTCATCTGTAAAATGTTACTAAATAATACTTCCCTGCTTCCCAGGGGTGGTGTGCAGATGCTGTGGTAATGGGGGATCATATAAGTACCAGAGATAGTGAAGGCAGCAGAATCAAGGACTGCAGCCCTTTGCTAGTACATTTTGTGTTACCCAGGGAGTGGGTCTGGGTCTGGAAACTATTCATTTATACAATGCTAAAACAAAATATTGGTGGGTCAGAATTTTAGGGTGTGGAACCTGAGGTGGGTTGGAACATCTCAGCCTTACCATCTCTGATCTGTCTCACGAAATACAGGCCCAACCAAACAGGATTTGCCTTACAAACATGCTGTTGTAAACTGACAGAGCTGCATGACGTCAATGACAGCTCACACCCGGCAAGTGAAATGTTTCAAGCTACCTTTGAGCCGCTCAGGTGGAATACCATCTAGTCCAG
Source organism: Terrapene triunguis (assembly GCF_002925995.2). NCBI lineage: Eukaryota > Metazoa > Chordata > Testudines > Emydidae > Terrapene > Terrapene triunguis. The sequence continues at coordinate 2,570,782 of NW_020664561.1, read as the reverse complement.
CAGCACGTATGTTCCATGACTTTTGGATGGCCTTTCATACTTCCTTGAGTAATGGAGGATCAGTGTCTGTCACCAGTGCAGCCGTGTGGTTTGTCAGGTCACATAGCTCTGGACAGTCATCAGCAGGGGCGTGGTAAAGCATGCTTTCAGAATGTGATTTCCATCTGTGCAGGAGCAGGTAAAGCATTCTTGTTTTGTGATGGGGATGTTAGAAGACTGTTTTTGGCTGCCACCCAGGTGTGTGCTTTGTAGACACGGCACAGATTGTTGACTTTAGACTATCCTCTGCTTTGTCGGCCAGGGAGTTGATGCAGATCATACAGTCATGTTTTGCCATGGCCTGGAAAATAGCTTTCCAGTTTACATTTTTGGACATCTCCCTGCTTGTGTGCTTCTGCCTTTCTCACTAATATATCAAAGGCCGCTTCAGAAAACCACAGTTTTGTTCATGATCATCTGATGCCCGATTGTTCCAGCAGCGGCATGTGATATAGCATTATGTATACTACTCCAGGCGATCGCCACGTCATCCAAGAGCGTATCAAAGTTATGCATGTGATCCTCGATAGCCTGGGTGTATCTTATGGCTTCAGCAGGAACCTCAGAGAGATGCTGGACATTGTATTGTTGGTGGATGTCTGGCTTGTGAGGAGTTGGAAGTCGCAGTGACAACTAGGGTGACCAGATAGAAAGTGTGAAAAATCGGGACATGGGGTGGGGGGTAATGGGCACCAATATAAGAAAAAGCCCCGAATATCAGGACTGTCCTTATAAAATCAGGACATCTGGTCACCCTAGTGACAGCTGAGTGACAACTAAAGTGTTGTAGCCGTGTTGGTCCCAGGATATGAAAGATAGAGGGTGGGAGAGGTCCTATCTTTTATTGGACGGACTTCTGTTGGTGAGAGAGACAAGCTTTTGAGCTACATAGAGCTCTTCTTTACTGGTGCTTCTGTGCTGCTGCAGACTCGGTGAGATTTCACTACGGAGTGATTTCTGGTGAGGATGTGGTCAGTTTCCTTCATGGCATGTCTATTGTTTGAAACCCAGGTCCAGTGATGGTGCCTAAACCAGGAGCCCATAACAGACAAGTCCTCGGTGGCACACAATGTCATAAGCCGGGTGATGGGGTCATTTGGGGAACCTGAACCAAAGGGCCAATCACGGTTTTATACCCTCCCTGCCACACAAATTGGTTCTTTGGAAATGTAATATTAGGAATGTATTTCATGTAGTTTTTGCTGTCTCAGTGCAATTTAGCCAGCACCACATGACCAGCTAGCTGTCTTCTCACAAGTGCCCCATGCAGTTTGATGAGTGGGACTGAAGCAAGAAGATCAGGTTTCAGGAAGGACTTAGTTCAATGTGACACCATGGGGGAATGCAAGCTGGGCCCTGGTTGCTGGCACATAAAACTGCACAGCATCAGCATATAACATTGGTTGCTCAGCATGCTTAATAGAGATCTCTTTCCTACAGCTCTGCCTGCCCACCACCTCATTTATTGCTAATGAAACATTCAGGAACCTCTGATCTCAGTAATATTATGCAGTTCTTCTTTCGTTGTGTCTTAGGTCTTGATCCTCATTAATTGGCCATCTCTATTGTGAAATACTTTTGTACTATATTGTGTTCCTTAAAAATTACAATAAAATGAGTTTATAAAGAGAGGTTTCAGAGTAGCAGCCGTGTTAGTCTGTATCCGCAAAAAGAACAGGAGTACTTGTGACACCTTAGAGACTAACAAATTTATTAGAGCATAAGCTTTCATGGGCTATAGCCCACTTCTTCGGATGCATAGAATGGAGCATATATTGAGGAGATATATATACACCTACAGAGAGCATGAAAAGGTGGGAGTTGTCTTACCAACTCTGAGAGGCCAATTAAGTAAGAGGAAAAAAAACTTTTGAAGTGATAATCAAGATAGCCCAGTACAGACAGTCTGATAAGAAGTGTGAGAGTACTTACATGGGGAGATAGATTCAATGTTTGTAATGGCTCAGCCATTCCCAGTCTCTATTTAAGTATCTAATTTGATATGAATTGATATGCAAATTAGATACAATCAACTTAGGCTTAAATAGAGACTGGGAATGGCTGAGCCATTACAAACATTGAATCTATCTCCCCATGTAAGTACTCTCACACTTCTTATCAAACTGTCTGTACTGGGCTATCTTGATTATCACTTCAAAAGTTTTTTTTCCTCTTACTTAATTGGCCTCTCAGAGTTGGTAAGACAACTCCCACCTTTTCATGCTCTCTGTAGGTGTATATATATCTCCTCAATATATGTTCCATTCTATGTATCCGAAGAAGTGTGCTGTAGCCCACGAAAGCTTATGCTCAAATAAATTTGTTAGTCTCTAAGGTGCCACAAGTACTCCTGTTCTTTTTATAAAGAGAGAGATTTTATATGTGATGGTAGAATGATTGGGTCTCTAAAAACATGCACAGAATAAAGTTCCAGCATGGGGTATTGGCAAGGTATATACCCCCTATTCAGTTCTGTCTTATGGAGAGACAGTAATGATTTGAGGCTCTTTATGTTGATCTAGCTCTGAGTACTTCCATGACTAAGTTGCTCTCTCGCTATCATATCATGTCAGATCCTCTAGATCCTTTGTAACTTTTCCTTCCCTTCTTTAATCTTTCTGCTAGTTTTCCAAGACCTTGAAGGTAAATGCAGTATTGTCCTATCCACACCAGTCATGTGAAGTTTATAAAGAGGCTTTTTCTGGGAGCAATAGGCTCGTGATACAGCACAATGGGATGTAACATCTGCCCAAGTGTGCTCTCTGCACCATTACCCAACAGTAAAGTGGCACTATCCCAACAAGAGAAGTTCTTCAGCTTATATTCAGGGCCAGACGATCAGCTATTGATGAACAGGAACATATTTCAACAGCCAGGACAGCAGTCTCTTTCTGCTTTCCATCCTGCAGATTTTATATTGCAGTATCTTAATTAGCAGCTGATTTGCATTCCTGTTTCCAAGACTCAACACCTCCTTCTTTGAGCAGCTTAATCACAAATGAATTATTCACACTAGTTGCCCAGATGGCAAACACACCAGACAATGAAAATCCTGGAGCTAGAGCTAATGAGGAGCTATAAAATACAGGCAAATAAAACACCCTACCTCTGGGTTGTTTAAGTTAGGCAAGGAAAGCTCCAAAGCTGGAAAAAGGGGTGGAGCGAGAGAGCAAAGGTGGTGTCAGTTTCTTTCTCTGACTGAATATAGCTGCAGGGTGACAGTATTCTAATGAGGGCTGGTGGAACTCATTGTGAATGGGCTCAGACATCCTGGGTCCTGTTAGCTAGGAAAGCTATCTTCTGTAAATGGATGCTACCATTAAAAAAAAAAAACATAGGGCAGATTCTCAGCCCTTGATATGTTGCTTTTACACCACACTGCAGGGCAAAGTGGGCAGTAAGCTGCTCTAAGATCATCCAGGGAGTCCCTTTGTGTGGGGGACTCCCAGGCTGGCACAGGACTGGCTTAGCCAGTTATACACCATTTCCTTCTAGCCAGAGCTGGTATACAGTGGGAGATGTAGCCCAGCCCATAGTGTGGAATGGGGACATGAGGCACCTGAACTTAGGGTGACCAGATGTCCTGATTTTATAGGGCCAGTCCCGATTTTTGGGTCTTTTTTTTATATAGGCTCCTATTACCCCCCACCCCCGTCCCGATTTTTCACATTTGCTGTCTGGTCACCCTACCTGAACTACAACTCCCACAACTCCCATGAAGCACCGCAGCTGCTCAGTGGTATGCAACTCAATGTTGAACAAAAAATGGAGGTGACTTACCTGTAACTGGAGGTTGTTTGCAGTGTGTGGTCCCTATCAGTATTCCACAAGTGGGGTACACAAGTGCATCATACGCCTGAGTCTGGAGATTTTTAGTTAGCAGTGTCTGTTAGTTTGCACATGCGCAGTAGAACTCATGCTCTGAACCGAAGGCATAAAGGGCAGTGAAGACCAACACCTCTCCAGTTCCTTTTCTAACCATGAAACTAGACATGATCTGTAGCAGAGGGGAAGGAGGGTGGGGACTGGAATACAGACAGGGACCGCACATCTCAAAGAACCTCCAGTTACAGGTAAGTAACCTTCATTTCTTCTTCGAGTGATGGGCCCCGTGTGTATTCCACACATGTAAGATTAGTAAGTCAAACAGGAGATATTATGGCTGTCTGTAAGACTGCTGTCTCTACAGCTATATCTGTAGTAGAGGACTAGCCCAAAGCATGATGTCATGTGAAAACGCATAAGGAGCTCCAGGTAGCTGCTCTACAAATGTCTAGTAAAGGTATGTCTCGCAAAGATGCTGTAAAGGTTGCTTGTGCCCTGGTGCAAAGGGCTCTCATCCCTTCCTCAGGGCAATATGAGCTAGTTGATAGCAAAGGCTGATGCAGCCTGAGGTCCATTTAGAGAGCCTCTGGGCAGATAGAGCTTGATCTCTCTTCTATGGAGATAATAAGCATAGGGGTTCTAATTGTTTTTATTCTCTGCATATAAAAGACCAGTGCCCATTGTATGTCTAGGGAGTGAAGCCATCTGTCCTCATCAGAGGCATATGGTTTTGGAAAAAATACTGGTAAGTTGATGGTTTGATTCATGTGAAATGATGAAATTACTTTAGGGGTGAATTTCAGATGGAGGCGAAGAAGGACCTTCTCTTTATGGCGGATTTGCCATGAGTGCTCCTGGCTCCCTCACCCTTCTGGCTGATGTGATGGTGACTAAGAAGGCAACTTTCATCACGAGATGGGATATAGAACAGTGGCTAATGTTTGAAAGTAGGTTTAGTGAGAGCTGAAAGAACGAGGTGTTGGCGTCACCATTGGTGGAAAAGATCTAATAAGTCCTTTGAGGAATCTAGCCGTCATAGGATGAGTGAAGATGATGTGGTCCTCAATAGGAGGATGAAAAGCACTGATTGCTGCCCGATGGACTTGTAGGGAACTGGTAGAGAGACCTGACGGTCTTAAGGGTAAGTAGGTAATCTAGGGTAGCAGGGTTCCCAGTGGACTCTGGAGATAACTGGTCTTGTTGTGACCAAATAGACAAAGACTTCCATTCAGCTGAATAAGATTTTTGGTTGAATCCTTCCTGCTCTGGTTGAGGATGAACTGAACTGCTATTGAGCATGAGTGCTGTGGTCAGATGCTTGGCTCCGTGTGTGTTCTCTTTGTGTGCTGTACTGACTTTGGCCAGATAGCCCATAGAGCAGGCTCCATTAATTAAGAGTTAATTTTGCTAAGGCCACCTTTTTCCATTTCTTTCCCCATTCTTCAGGCATAGGGTAGCTACATGAAGCCTGCTGTTGACCACTTTTATTTATAACAGAGGACGGCACCTTTCTTTTTTGTAGGTTTGTTACAGTTGTTTCCAAAGTTTTACTGTGTTCCTGTGCTTGCTGTCTCTGGACTGCTTGCTGCCCTGTTAGGAGAGCGGGAGCATTCCAGGGCTCTGTAACTTTTCCTGCTTTTTTAACTCTTTCTTTGTTTCTGTTACTTGCTCTGCCAATTTTGTGGCATGTTGTTTTAACCATTTAACAACCATGGTTATAGTTTGCAATATTCTACATTTAAAGGCTACATACCTTATGAAACCCTGGGGGATTTTCAGGGAGGGGTTAAGAGGATTCCCTAGCACAAAGGTGGGAAAACTACTGCCCGCAGGCCGGACTGTCCTGCCCGGCCCTTGAGCTCCCGGCCAGGGAGGTTAGCCCCCGGCCCCTCCCCTGCTGTCCCCCCTCCCCTGCAGCATCAGCTCGCTGTGCTGCCAGCGCTCTGGACGGCGGGGCTGTGAGCTCCTGCTGGGCAGCGCAGCTGTGAGAGCTGCCGGCCTGCCCTGGTGCTCTAGACTGCGCGGCGGCGGGGCTGGCTGCGGCTGGGCGGCGTGGCTGCCAGTCCTGGTGCTCTGAGAGGCATGGTAAGGGGGCGGGGAGCAGGGGGGTTGGATAAGGGTCAGGGGGTCCCAGGGGGCAGTGAGGGGACGGGGAGCAGGGGGCGGTTGGATGGGTCGGGAGTTCTGAGGGGGGCAGTCAGGGGGCGGGAAGTGGGAGGGGTGGATAGGGGGTGGGGGCCAGGCTGTTTGGGGAGGCACAGACTTCCCTACCCGGCCCTCCATATGGTTTTGGAACCCCGATGTGGCCCTGAGGCCAAAACGTTTGCCCACCCCTGCCCTAACACATAGTTTTCCGCCATGTTAGATGCAATTCCTACAGAGGGAAGCTCGCTTATTTACCAGATCAGCTGTTAGGGTCACCAGTGTGGTCAGATGTTTGGCTGTGTGTGTGTGTTCTCTCTGTGTGCTGTACTGACTCTGGCCAGATAGCCTGTACAGCAGGCTCTGATCGAACTGCCCAATAAATCCAGACTCGGTTTTCAGTGAAGGAACTTGGTCAGGTTTATTGCTGACAAAGCACAGTTGTAATGTTCTGGCTCCATGGTTACAGGTACACTAACACATGTATGCTTGTGACAATGGACCAGCTCAGCGAATGGCGGGATTTTCCATTCTCCCCTCAGCCACACAAAGACATTGCCTCTGAGATACATCTTTATACACAGATACAAACAAATTACATATTACTCCTCTGACGTAGTTAGGTGCCACCCTCAGACGTAGCTAACCACCACCCATTACCTTGTACTTGTTGGTTCGATCAAAACATCTCTATCCATCATGCTGTCATCCTGACCTTATCTTTAGGATGGGTCAGTGTGTTCCTGTTATCTTTGGGGATGTACTTGTATCGAGGTGTTCTGGTACCACCTTTCTGGAATGTGTTTGCATATATATATGCCTAGCACTACTTAGAAATGTGTGTTTCTGCAATATCAGCCCTGTTCTTGCCAGATTCTGTGAGCAGGGCCTGCCCCTTGCTCACAACTTAGCTTTGCTTTATATTAGCAAGTTTTGACCACTACTTTAGTTCAGGCCTTAGGCCCCATACCAGGCATCTGATACAAGGGCTTATGTTTCAAGCCCTCTTCCTACTACAAGTGCTCTACATCTGATGTCAATCCAAATGCCAGGACTTGATTTGCAGTGGCCCTGGGTTGTGATGCTTGATTGTGTCACTGTGTTGCATCAGCAGATCCAGAAATGGGGGGATATTGATGAGCGGATAGGTCAAAATCCTCAGGTGGTCTGAGAACAGAACTGTCTCGGCCTGTTGGGTGCAATGAGCATGACCTGAGCTCTGCTGTGATGGATCTTTTGCAGTATTTGTGATATCAGTGGGATGGGAGGAAAGGCATACCAGAGGTGGTATGTCCAAAGTAACAGAAGGGCATTGCCCTTCGAGCCTCATACCAGAGCTGCTTTGGAGCAATACAGGAGAAGTTTCCTGTTCTCTTGTGAGGCAATGTGATCCCAGGATGGTGTTCCCCATTGATTGAAGATGTCATTGAGAATGGACTCAAGAATCTCCCATTCGTGGTCTATTGAAAAATGTCTGCTGAAACTGTCTGCTAAAGCATTCTGTGTGCCTGGAAGGCATACTGCTGAGAGAGTGATGTGATATCTGACACCAGTTCCAGAGGTCGATGTCTCTACATGCATGGGAATGGATCTTGCTCCCCCCTGCTTATTTATGTTGAAGACAGTCATCATATTTTCTGATATTACTTGGATATGAAGGGATCAGATGAGTGGAAGGAATGCATTGCAGGCCTGATGGACGACCCTTAATTCTAGTAAGTTGATGTGCATCCTTGCTTCTCAAGGGGTTTAAATACCTTGTATGATGCAATTGTTCATATGAGCTCCCCAGCCCAATAGGGAGGCATCTGTAACTATAGTCGCTTTGGGCGTAAGGGTGAGGAAAGGAATTCCCACCCCAGCTTTCTTCAGCTTTGTCTACCAGGTGAGTGAGACCAAAACTTTGGCTGGAATTGTTACTTTGGCATTGATGTTGTCTTTTTCTGGTAAATAGATGGACTGAAGCCAGGTCGGTAGGCAGCGGAGATGGAGCCAGGCAAATGGTGTAACATGGGTGCATGATGCCATGTGGCCAAGGAGGGAAAGGCAAGTCCTGACTGCATCCCAGGGTTTGAGGGTGTTTTATTAGGTCGCTCATGATGTGGAATCTCTCAGAAGATAGGTTCTTGCTATAGTCGAGTCCAAGATTTCTCCTGTGGAGTCTATGGACCTTGTGGGGGTCAAAATAGACTTTTTGTAGTAGATGCATATTCCCAGGGAAGACAGAAGACTAAGTAGGAATGCTGTTATCAACTGGACTTCCATGCTGGACCTGCCCATCAGAAGTCAGTGGTTGAGATATGGAAAGGTGTTTGTTCATCCAAGCTGCCACTACTGAAAGGACCTTTGTGAAGACCATGGGTGCCATAGCCCGTCTGAATGGAAGGAATCTAATTTGGAAGTGGTCCTGCCCAATGAGAAGTCTGAGGAACATCTGTGGGATGGGTGAATATCTATATGAAAATAAGTGTCTTTTATGTCAAGGCCCAAGAGCCAAATGCCATCTTCCAGAGAGGGGATTATTGATGACAATGTGACTATGTGGAATTTTAATTTTCAGATGAATACATTTAGGTGGCATAGGTTAAGAATTGATCTCCATCTACCAGATTTCTTGGGGACCAAGAAATATAGGGAGTAGAACCCCTACCCCTGTTGCTGAAGGGTCACCAGTTCTATGGCCCCTTTCTGGAGAAGAGAATTTACCTTTTGACTCAGAATCTCTTCTTGAGAGTGGTCCCTGAAAAGGGCCTGGAAAGGGGGTTTGTGGTTTGGAAGTGAGATAATCTCAGTTGTGTAGCCTTGGAGGATGATATCATGCCCACTTGTCTGTAGTTATTGCTTCCCAGTTGAGAGAAGGTGGGTAAAGCAGCCACCAAAAGTTCGGGGAGTAATGAGGCATTGCATCAATGTTGGTACCATTAAAAGAACCCCTTGTGTGGTGGGTGGGGTGGGGTTGGGTGGTGGTTGTAGAGCTGGAAGAAGCTGTATATTTGGGTCTTTGAGTCCTTTGCTGCTTATGTGGGAGTTTATATGAGCATTGATGATAGAACACTTGAGAAGGTGGTCTGGGCCTATAGGGTTGCTTATGAAGCTTCCTCTTTGGGGCCGGGATGTAAATATCCAGGGAGCATAAGGTTGTTTTAAAGTGTCAAAAATTGTATTGGTCTTTGCATTAAAAAGGTGAGACTCATCAAAGGGAAGGTCCTCAATGGTATTCTGGACCTCCCTGGGGAATCCCGAAGATTTATGCCTCATGACTACAGTTGTGACAACGGTTCTAGAGGCAGTTTTAGTTGTGTCAACTTCCACTTAAAATGATGTTTTGGCCACCAGCTTGCCTTTATGAATGAGGTCTTGGAACTGGGCCTGTCTTCCTGGGGAAGTTTGTCTTTAAAATCTGTAAATTTGGCTTAATTAAGGAAATCATATTTTGCTAACAGTGCCTGGTAATTAGCAACTCTGAATTGTAGACTAGTCAATGAGAATGCTTTCCTACCCAAAAGGTCAAGGTGGTTAGAATCCTTGTCAGTTTGGGTAGTATTGGAGTACTGCACCCAGGACCTTTCTGTAGCCACTTTCACCACTAAGGAGTTGGCTACTGGATAGGGGAATACAAACTCTGCCTCTTCATCTGGTACAAAATATCATTTCTCAGCTGTCTTCAGGGTAGAGGCACAAGAGGCAGGAGTGTGCCACACCAATGTGGCAGGTTGCAGGATGACTTGGTTAACTGGAAGGGCCACCCTTAAAGGGCTAGAAGGCTGGAGGATGTCCAATAGGCACTTTATCAAGAGGTATCTGCAACTTGGTGGCCACCCTCTGCAACAATTCCTGGTATTGTCTGTGGTCATCTGGTGAGGAGGGCGATATACCAGTTGGAATTGGTGGAACCGGCAGAACTGACTCAATCTTTTCCTCCTCTGCAACTTCTAATGAAGCTGTTTGGTAGTGTCTGGGAGATGAGGATCGGTGTGATACCCATACGGATCCTTGTCTTCTGCTGCATGGATCCCACAGGCCCCAGTAAGGGATTGATCAGAGGGGGAGGATGAAAGGCAGTGGGTACCTGGATACCCGTATTCGGAAGGAGGTGGCAGGTTCATGGCTTCTGACTGGGATTGTTTCGCTTGTCGGGAGAGTGTCATCTGGAGCATCAGATTCACTTGAGAAGATGATAGGTTCCTGTTCTACCAGGAGCACCGGCGGTACCAGTGGGAGGACATTAGTTGGAGTCGGGGGTGATATTCTTCCCCTCAAGCTGCTTTCTGGGGGAGTAGGGATGTGTCTAAGAAGAGATTATGGGTAGGGCAAAGCATCCTCCAGCGAGGTAAAGTTTTCGGTCCTCCCTCATGTGTATGGGGCCCATGAATGGGGTGGCAGTGGATCAGAGTCATCTACTGTTCAGGGGATCCCCAAATGAGAATATCTAAGCTGTTGGATTGGATCCCAGTATTGATGCCCCAGAGGGAACTATTGGGTACCACTCATTAGATTTGTGGGGTGGAGCTGAAGCCGGTACCATTGGATCCTTCTTTCATGCCTTTCCTTCTTGGACAGAAGGTTTATGCAAACCTAATTGTTCAGGACCCGTGCAAGAGGGCTCACATGACTTTGACCGAGATTGGGAGGGATCCTTTCTTTTAGAGACAGATTTGGATGAAGATCTGTCCTTATATTCATGTCACCTTCTCTCATGAGAGAGTTTCTTAGGCTTAAGAGTTTTTGCTTGGACTCTGGAGCTTGTGCTTGGAGAGGCGCTGCTCACCATCTGAGGCCACTGTACGGGGGGCCTCCCCATCTTGAATCCTAATGAGGTCTCATAGCCTGCTCCATGAGGTGCTTCTGCAGATGGAGCTCTCATTCCTCATGAGTTCAGGAAGGGAAGGAGTGCAACTGCTGATGTTGGTGGCAGTATAAGCCTCCCCAAGGCAATAAAGGCAGTACTGGTGGTTGTTACTAATGGAGAAGGAATGGGGGGAGGAGACACAGATCTTGAATCCCAGAACTCTGGGCATGGTCCTTCTTTGGTGGGAGAAGCTTTCCAGGGCAGGGAATAACTAAACTAACTCAAAAGACTAATACACATAAGTATTAAAATGTTTACAAATTGTATTCATGGGCTCACAGAAGAGGAAGAAAGAAGTGCAGATGGGATTCCAATTCAGGGCATACGGTGGTAAGAAAAAAGTGGTGAGGCGTTGGTCCATACTGCCCTTTATACCCTCAGGTCAGAGCACGAGGAGATCTACTGCATGTGTGGATCACAGACACTGCCTACTAAAGATTTCTGGACTTAGGCACATGGTGTGTGAAACCCTCGTATGCAACACACATAGGGACCATCAGTCGAAGAAGAATGAAACAAACTTTGGATTTGGACAGTCTGACCCCAAATGAAATATTCCAGTTAGATTTTTCTGACAGAAAATAAAAAAAAAATTATTTTGATTTTGCATAAGCCTTATTTTCCACCTATGAACCGTTTTGACGGACAATCCTAACCAGCTCTACTCATACCTCCCTGGTGAAGCATACTACATTCCGGTGATCCTGGCTGTGTCATGACCCCTAGGGGCTATCCCAGGGTGGCTGGCCCTTTGAGGAAGTTTGGCTTAGCCCTCGCTAATCAGCTGCCATTCAACTGGTAAGGTAAGTGAGGTGTTTGTTGGCCTTTTAGGGGGAGAGCTGGAGGGAGGCTCCTGCAGCAGCTTGATGAAAGACTGGGCTGGGGATACTTAATGTGTAGCCTGCAGCTGTGGCCCTCTGAGGCCTTAAGAGGGGGAAGGCGGCAGAACCTGGTTTACCTGTCATGATTGATGTGCACTTGTGTTTGTGTTTGAACAATACATGCATCCCTTGCAGAAGGGAATGAAATACTGTACACTAATGCCAGTTTTGTTGAAAGAGCTGGCTGGTGAGCTGGCCTGCCAGTTTACACTAGAGTGGGGACATGGAGGCAGGACCTGAGAGGCCCTATTACAGGGCCCTTACCAGATGGTTAAGTTAGAGCAGCCCTGAGATTGCTCTGAGTTTTGACAGTGACCTAACTGGGCCCTGGGTTCAGGGGAGAGCATCAGTGGCTTTCTGAAACATTTGCCTTCCCCTTTCTTCTATGCCAAGAGTAGCTTGGCTGAAACCCTTGTGACTGTTCCTTTTAATTCCCATTTAACTAAGTCCCTCATTTTTGCGTAGTTATCCTTTTTTAAGTTAAATGCTACTGTGGTGTGTTTCTTTGGTATTTTTCCTCCTACAAAGATCTTAAATTTAATTACATTACACTCAATATTACGGAATGATTCAACTATATTCATCTCTTGGACCTGATCCTATGCTCCACTTAGGACTATATCAAGAATTGCCTCTCCCCTTGTGGGTTCCAGGACTAGCTGCTCCAAGAAGCAGACATTAATGGTGTCTAAAAATGTTATCTTTGCATCCCATTCTGAGGTGACATGTTCCCAGTCGATATGAGGATAGTTGAAATCCCCCATTGTTATTGAGTTTTCACACAAAGCAGCTGTTTCGCAGCGCAAGTGCTGGGAGCTAGGGGGAAAAAGTGGGCATGCAGCGTGCTCAGGGGAGGAGGCGGAGCAGAGATGAGCTGAGCGGGGAGCTGCCGGTGGGTGCAGAGCACCCACCAATTTTTCCCCGTGGCTGCTCCAGGCCCGGAGCACCCACGGAGTCGGCGCCTATGCTACCGACCACCTGACCAGGGTGGTGATGGTGACTGTGAAATGCTCAGGTTGATTAGAGAGGGAGGGAGGGGGGAGAAGGGAGAATGTGGCGCGCTCGGGGAAGAGGCAGGGCCGGGGCGGGGATTTGGGGAAGGGGTCCAATAGGGGCAGGGACGGGGCGGAGTTGGGGCGGGGACTTTGGGGAAGGAGTTGGCATGGGGGCAGGGAAAGGATGGAGTCGGGGCGGGGCCGGGGGCGGAGGGGGCGCGAGCACCCACCGGCGCCAGGGAAAGTTGGCGCCTATGGTCAGTAGTATAATCCTACTGCTATACTCATATTAGTCAAGCATGGAATTTCTATCCATAGAGATTCTATGAGACAGTTTGATACATTTAACATTTTTACTTTATTTGACTCTATGCTTTTTTTCAACATATAGTGCCACTCCCCTACCAGCACGCCCTACTCTGTCATTCTGATATATTTTGTACCCTGGTATTACCGCATCCCATTGATTATCCTCATTTCACCAAGTTTCTGTGATGCCTATTATATCAATATCGTCATGTAATGCCAGGCACTCTAGTTGACCCATCTTAGTATTGAGATTTCCAGCATTTGTATATAAGCACTTGTACATTTTGTCAATATGCAGTTGCTTGCCTTAATGTGATATTTAAATGGGACTTGTTTATGTTTAACTGTTCCTCACTAGCTCCTACCTGTACTTTACCAACTTCTTTCCTCTCCTGTTTACTAGCATATAGAGTTCCTCCTTTAATAAATTCATTCCTAAGGGATGTCTCCCCTCGAAATGTGTGCTCTTCCACACCTGTTGACTTTCCCCCAAACCTTACTTTAAAAATTTCTCTACAACCTTTTAAATTTTACATGCCAACAATCTGGTTCTGTTTTGGTTTACGTGGAGCCCATCCTTCCTGTCTAGGCCCCTTCTTTCCGCAAAGGTTCCCCAGTTCCTATTAAACCTAAAATCCTCCTCCTACAATCTCATCCACGCATTGAGACCCTGAAGTTCTGCCTGTCTTCTTGGCCCTGTACATGGAACTGGAAGCATTTCAGCAAATGCTATCACAGAGGTCCTGGACTTGAAACTCTTACCTAGAAACCTAAATTTGGCCTCCAGGACCTCTCTCTTTCCTTTCTCTATGTTATTTGTACCTTCACGTACCACAACCATCAGCTCCTCCCTAGAATTGTGCATAAGTCTGTCTAGATGTCTCATGAGATCCACAACCTTCACATCCAGCAGGCAATTCACCATGTCGTTCTCCCAGTCACCACAAACCCAACTATCTATATTTCTAATAATTAAATCCCCCATTACTACTACCTGGCTCTTTCTAGTAACTGGGGTTCCCTCACCAGGACTCTCAAGGTGGAGTCTCCCTTTTCTTAGGGGCTGACCCAGCTGGATAGGAGACGTCCTACCAGCTGACAATTCTACCCTCGGTCACCTTCTTGACTCCTCCATCCCTGGCATGTCCTTCCCAACTCACATTTCCATTCTCCATCACAGATGTCTCTGGTTTTCCCTTTGGAAAATCTGGTTCCATAGAAACAAGAGTGCCAAGATGAGCCTTATTTATCTTGCATGTTCTGTTTATATTTTTATTTTTCATGAAAAAAGCCCAAACCACATCCCATAGTGCAACATCCTCTAAAAACATACTGATATATCAACTTTAAAGCAATATCCATATACTCTGCAAGCACTGAACTAAATAATATACAGGAATATATTTACCAATGAAATGAAATTTACCTATGCATCCCATGTTGCTTTAAATGTCTCTGGATGTCCTCTAAGTTCATAGGTAATACATTCAACTAGGATACCTGCATCCATATATTTGATCCCATCTGACAATGGAGGCACCGAATCCTGTGTTCAATATCTCATTATGCGTGTTCTTGTTACTGATAATGCTAGTCCCATATATTTTCTTTGGTGTCTAGTCATTGCGACATCTTCTACATTATTTGAAATGCAAACATCTGGATGAAATGAACCAATGGCTTTCAGTTAACCTTGTATTGACCTGATAACTTCTGACCTTCCTGCATTTCTCAGCCACATATACAAAATCCGCTGTATATCTAGTACAATGCTCCCAATATTCATTTGTTTTGAAGAGATATATAATCTGATCTGCAAATCAAATAATGTCATCCTGTGTTTAAAATTTATTGATACAAATTTAACCTGCTCATAGATCAACCTCCAGTCTTACTCTGAATGATTTGGATTTAATTCTCCATTCCACCTTTCTACTGACCTTTTCAAATCGCTCTCATGACTCCAAATCACAAGAGGAAATAAATTAGAAACTCTCTGAGATCTTGCTGAAGTATTAGTCATTTCACTTTCCAAAATGTTCAGTTGAGGCTCTTCTAGTTGATTTCCCAGAAGTGTGGTGAAGTAATGTCTTATCAAGGAATAGTGTGGCTTCTTTAAAGGGGTTTCTAACATTGTTATACATGATATTCTTCTTTCCATAGCTCTCACTGCTGTGAGTTGTGTCAACAACTGATGGAAACGTCTGTGTGGGACTTATCAGTCATACCGCCATCCATCACCACAGTATCTGAGTGATTTCCACATTAAATCAGGGGCACTAGCAAAGATCCTAGTGAACTTCAGTGGTGGCACTTTGCACTTTGCCATAGACTTCAGTACTTCTGTAGGTTCATCCAGAGTAACATAAATTGTTGGTCCAGGGAACAAGAAGTGAACCTGTAACATGAAACCTAAAGTGTCATGCCTGCCTTGTGTTCCTCACATTGACAGTTGATCTCACTGAGATGGTCACATTTCCAGGGACATTCCTGAGTTCTGAAATGATCCACTTCAGGAGATCCCTCCACCTGATTCCCCACATCCTGTCTCATCCTGGTGGTTTGGCTCCATTGGAATTCCACAGCTGCAGATTGTTAGTTCACCTGATTCAACACAAGTGCAGAGGGAAGGTGTCTCATGTGCTTCTGGGTGTTTTATGGTCCATATCCAAGACAGGTAGAAGTCCCTATTTCATCCTACACAAAAACAGGCAAACCAAATGAGAATGAAGCTACTATTGCACTTTAGAAGAACAAGTTTCTCTTCAAGGTAGCTTGTGATCTGTTACATAAACAGAATGACACCAGATCTCAATCATGTTTGTGCTTCAGTAGTAACCATATTTATATTGTGGTTTTCATTTTCTCTATAACAAACAAGAAGGTCAAATAATCATAGACCCAGAGGGTTAGAAGGGACCACAAGGGTCAGCTAGTCTAACCCCTTGACAAGATGCAGGATTTGTTGTGTCTAAACCATCCAAGACAGATGGCTATGCAGCCTCCTTTTGAAAACCTCCAGTGAAGGAGCTTCCACAACTTCCCTAGGCAGTCTGTTCCATTATCCTACTGCTCTTACAGTTAGGAAGTTTTTCCTGAGATTTAATCTAAAACTGCTGTGCTGTAGTTTGTCATGTCCTCTGTGCCAAGCGAGAACAATTTTTCTCCATCTTTTTTATGGATGCCAAACTGTGGGGCATACCTGGAGAAACGTTTGGGAGGGGGTGTGGCAGTGCCCGGGCCAGCCCCCAATGGGGGAGGCAGGGAGGGAGCGCCACCTAGCCCTGTTCTGCCCCCAACTCCACTCCGGCCCTGCCTCCAGCCCCACCTCCAGCTTTGGCCCCGGTGTTGGTCCCCAGCTGCAGCCCTGTTCCTAGCCCTGGCTGCAGTTCCACTTCGGACCCAGGCTGTGGATCCTGGCCATGGCCCCAGCCGCAGCCCCAGCCTCATCTCCTGGCTCCAACAATGGCCCCGCTCCCGGCCATGACTCCCGACTGTGACTCCGCTTTTGGCCACGGCTCCACTCCTGGTCCCAGCTCCCAACCGTGGCTCTGGCCCCGCTACCGGCCGCAGCTTCCCACCATGGTTCTGGAGGGAATGGATGCGGACAGGTTATTACGGGTAAGTGGGGAGGGCGCTACGGAAAAAAATTGAGGGCCACTGATTTAGTCCCTATGCTGATTTGTTTTTGTAAGCTACCATTGTGATTCAGGGCACCAGCTGATCGGGAATTGTATATTGGGGCCACGGAGTGAGCTGAAGAATTAGCATCCGTCACTGTTCCTCACTGAGGTGTAGCTAGTGCAGGCTCAGAGTAGAGCTAAGCAAAATTTGTAATTTCCAGCCTGTTGACAATTCCGGTATTTCTCTTCATACCAAATTGGGCCAAAAAGTTGGAATTTTGAATTTTTTTGGTCAATGGACACTTCAGAAAATATCGATTCTGAAATATTGAATCAGTTCAACATGAAGCTGCCTTTTTCCATTGTGATGCATTGCCTCTTGGGAGTTGTGGTTCCGGAGCCTGATGCCCCCATGTTCCCCTATGGGCCAGGCTCCCTGGCTGGACTACGTCTCTCATGAAGCAGCCAAAGTCATGTGACTCCCATGATGCCCCATGCGGCTTGGTCAGTGGGAAATAAACATTGCATTATGGCAGAGATGGCTTAAGATTTATTGGGGCCCTGGGCACAAAGAACATTTGGGACCCCCACACCCTGGACGCCCTGGGGCACCCAGAACTTTTTAACATGGGTGTAGTAGCCTTGGGCAAGTGTGTTGAGCAGTGGCAGGTGCAATGTGCCATCAAATAGAGTACTGGCAAATGTGCATGGAATGATGCAGGAACCCTTGCTTCACCGAGTTTGCAGACTAGTGCAGGATGCAGCATGCTACTGAACTCTGGAGAATAGTCCTGCATAATGGAATTGTTTGTCTTAAAAACAAATCCTGGGCAATTCCATACAGAATGAAAAGAAAAGTGAATCACTCACACATCAGGAACTGCCAGGATTAAGGTAGCATGGGACAGTCTGGTCTTTCTCAGCAGGATGTAAGGAGCTGGGTGCAGTAGAGAACCTCTTGTCTTGAGTCAATGACCTTTCACCATGGTCACTTAGCAGAGTTTGCTTACACAAGCACATTACTCCCAGAGATAACTTCTCGTAAAGACGCGGTTCTGATTCCATGAGGAGAAGTGTAATGGGCAGTCTGGGCAGTCATACTTAGAAAAAAAATTCACCTGTAGCCAGACCTATGTACCTTTAATGCCCCTTAGCTTTAAGAATAAGCAAATAAAATATTAAACTGAAATGACAAGTCCATTGAAAAGGATCTTCCCCCAGAACAAGGCTGTGTGCATTTCTTCCCATTGTATAGAGCATCTCTGAATCTCACTAAGTGGGAAATGAAATGGAATAATGAAATGAATTAGGATCTTAATAGCACATTTGATTAGCAGAACTCCCACCTTCAGGCGCTTTCTGGTTTGTGTTAATGGGCCCTGCAGGGGACAGCAGGCTAAATGACCCTATTAGGGGAGAAGAGCTGATGAAGGCGGTTTGTGATTGTCAAACACAATAGAAGTGTTAACGCAGAGAGCTGGTCTGTGTGCTCATGTTACCAGCTTAACGGAAGGATTTTGGTAACTCCTGAGACAAGCTACACCAGCGACTCAGAGCTGGGCATAGCTACATTGGCACAGCCTCCTATTGTCAATGCAGCTGATGCCAACAGAAGGGTTTTTTCTGTCAGTGTAGGAACATCACCTCCCCAAACAACATGAGAGTCTTGTGTCAGCATACCTGACACCTCCCCTGCTTTGGTCAGGGGGTTGGACTAGATGACCTCCTGAGGTCCCTTCCAACCCTGATATTCTATGATTCTATTAATCTGGAAATAAGGTGCAAGTTTTTAACCGTGAGGGGTAATTAACCATTGGAACAACTTACCTCAGGATGTAGTGGATTCTACATCATTTGAAATCTTTAAATCAAAAGTGGGTGTCTCTTTCTAAGAGACCTGCTCTAGCTCAACCAGAAGTTATGGATTTATTGTAGGAGTTAGTAGGTGAAACTCTGTGGCCTGTGTTACGGAGGAAGTCAGACCATATGACCACGCTGGTCTCTTCAGGCCTTAAAAGCTTTCAAATGCTGAATCTTTCCTGAGGTCAGTTTGGCTTAACTGACAAAGGGGACAATGGGAAGCAGCAGCCATTTTGAAAGAGGGCATCTTAACTCCACAACCAGTAGCCTCAGTCCCAGTGAGAATAATGGGGCAATGGTGGCCATTTTGAAAAAGGGCAATGCTTCCTGAGTTTCTCAGAAGGAGATTTTTATTCTTAAGCCTCTGCTGACAGATAAGCTTTCAGTTATGAAAAATAACAATAAAAATGACCTTTCATCCTAAACACTAGGATTCAAAAACTACCCACTGTGTCAGATCCATTGAACAGGGAGATCAAGGGAAACATGGGGTAGGTGTATACAAGGGGTATGGGGGAGATGAAAATGTACATGTGCATGCAGTAGAAAGTGTCAGGATGCAGAAGAGGGGGGAGATGTGTGTTCAGGGGAAAGTGGAGGAGAGGAGGTAGCAGGAAACTGGGGAACAACCTCTGGCTGTTTTGCCCTGCTCTAGCAATGTAAAGTGACTGTAAACCCAGTTTCTCTGGCTAGTACATTTGGGCTGCTTTGTGCTGCGCTGGAAGTAGTGCAAAGTAGCCAGAGTGAACCAGTGATTCTGGCCCTAAAGGTTAAGAGTCCGCTTCTATGCTTGGCCACAGGAGTTATGGGTCTGTTACAGCCCCCCTGTGAGAAGCTGCTTCTTTAGCATAAGCTGTCGGAGCTCATGCTTTTGGCTCTGTAGGTCACCAGCCCAATCCCCCATGTGTCAGCCTTAAGATGGTGGTCAGCACGAGAGCTCGTAGAAGCTATGCTACTGGAGTAGTTTAGCAGAGAATTTCTGATGAAAGCCCTGGGCTACTGCAAACCCTTGCCTGCACTCCTTCAACTAAAAGGCTTTAGTTTTCAGAGCCATCTCTCCCACCCTAAAAATGTTTAGTCATTTCAGCCACCTGCTTTGTTTTCATTCTCCCCATCAGGTAGAATGGAGTTAGATTGGAGTTAGTGGCATTTACCTCAGATCACCTCCTCAGAATCTGTCAGCCTGCAGGACCACAAAAGAGCAATGGAGTTCAGTGCTGCGGGGTAACTGGCAGAAATTCTGTAGTGGTGGTGATCAGCAGGATTTGCATTCAGAGAATCTGACAGGGCCTGCAACATGAACACTCCTGTTATGGTCCCCGATGGCACTGAATATTAGGAGAGAGGTCACAAGCAAAATGGAGCGAATATGACAGGTCGAAGATACCAGACATCTGCTACATGGCCACACTGCAGCAGTTAGCCACCTGAAATAGCAGAAAAGCTTCTTAACTGCACCGGGACCATTTAAAAAACCACCAATGTCTACATGACTGGAAATGTGGCACACACAGCTCGAAATACCCGACAAGGATGTCAAAATGCACGTTGATGCTGCCAAATGCCTTCCCACAGGTGTGGAGAAGACTTGCATGACTTGTAGATGTTTAAATCGCCTCCAACCAAGAGTGGGGATGGCAAAAATCAATATGTGGAAGCAGGGCTATTCCAATCACCCAGACACATGTGACTGAGGTGAACCACAAACCATGGACCATCTGTTGGTCTGCTGGCTCCTGGATGAACTGTGCACCACGGAAACTCTTGCCAGGGCTACACACCGAGCTGTATCATGTGCCCAACACTGGAAAAACCTGAGTGGAGTGGAAGGATACGAGAAGAAAAATAGGCAGAAATGTTTGGTAATGGGAATAGGAAACATTGCTTTGACAGCAATCTGCAAATCTGTTCAACTTCCCAAGCCTAAAGAATTGTCAAGGCCCTTCTGAGCATGTGAAAGTGATGGTAGCAGAGTCTAGAGAGAGACTAGCAAAAACAGCAGAGAATAGTGGGGCACTTTTATACTGATTTCTAAAGAAAAAACAAATCTTTATTTTTGACATTTGCTTTCTAGTCATGAAGATATGTACATAACTATGCAGTTAGCCTGGCCAGCTGAGATATACTGTACAGTAGACAGTGTGACAAAGTTCCTTCTCTATCTTGGTGGGTCCTGCGCTTATTGGCAGATTTTCTTGCCTCAGAGATTCACCATGTCGGTTGGGGAACAGCCCAGAGACCTTCCCCTCTGGAAGAACCCACAGTCCAGGTCAATTGGGAGGTTTGGGGGGAACCCGGGTCCGCCCTCTACTCCGGGTTCCAGCCCAGGGCCCTGTGGACTGCAGCTGTCTATAGTGCCCCCTGTAACAGTTGTATGACAGCTACAACTCCCTGGGCTACTTCCCCATGGCCTCCTCCAAACACCTTCCTTAGTCTCACCACAGGACCTTCCTCCTGGTGTCTGATAACGCTTGTGCTCCTCAGTCCTCCAGCAGCACACCCTCTCACTCTCAGCTCCTTGCGCCTCTTATTCCCCACTCCTCACACTCGCACCACAAACTGAAGTGAGCTCCTTTTTAAAACCCAGGTGCCCTGATTAGCCTGCCTTAATTGATTCTAGAAGCTTCTTAATTGGCTCCAGGTGTCCTAATTATCCTGCCTGCCTTAACTGGTTCTAGCAGGTTCCTGATTACTCTAGTACAGCCGCTGCTCTGGTAACTCAGGGAACAGAAAACTACTCATCCAGTGACCAGTATATTTGCCCTCTACCAGACTCCTGTACTCCACTGGTCTGGGTCTGTCACAACTGAAAGAGGCAGTAACTGATAATGATGATAGTCGTCTTAGAATCAAAGGCTGGGTGTTTCATGGGTTATGAATCCAATCTTACATGGCAGACAAGTTGTCGCTGCTGGTACTCAGGGACACGTTGGATGGGGTGATGCTGGGGATACACATTTTCACCTTCATGCCGTCATTTGCATTTCACTGCAGATTAGTATGATTGGCAGCTGTGTCTTCTCAGTGTGCTATGTCATTGTTGCGCTCCGGTACATTCTTTTGGGGTGAAATTCAACCCTTTGCAGAGGCTCAGGACAAGGTCCATGTATTACTTACAGTCCTCTTAAGTTCTGTCTTATGGGTGAAGTGGCCCATGGCTCTTTCCATGTGGCCCTATATGGTCCTTTGCACAGAGGTGAATTTCACCCTGAGAAAAGTTTTTATTGGGGCTGAGTAAAATTCAGCCGTTCCATCTTGCTGGAAATGCTGACATTTCAGCAGTTTTTTGGTCCTAATTTAGGATAAAAAGGTGAAATGTTGACATTTTTCATGGAGTGGAAATGCCAAAAAAATTGGATTCAGAAATATCATAAGAACGGCCATACTGGGTCAGCCAAAGCATAAGGTTGTGTGCCTGACCATCTTGGCTAATAGCCACTGATGGACCTATCCTCCATGAATGTATGTATCTAGTTCTTTTTTGAACCTAGTTATACTTTTGGTCTTCACAACATCCCCTGGCAACAAGTTCCACAGGTTGACTGGGTATAATGTGAAGAAGTACTTCCATATGTTTCTTTTACATCTTCTGCCTCTGAATTTCATTGGGTAGCCCCTGGTTCGTGTGTTATGTAAATCAAAATATTGCATTTTGACATTTTTAATTGAAACAAAACATTTAGACATATCCAAAATCCAAATGTTTCATTGTGGTTTGTTGAACTGACTTGAAATGCTTCGTTTTGAGTCAGTTCAATATTCAACAGCATTTTCCCATTATGACACATTGTCTCATGGGGTTGTAGTTTGCAAGTCTGATGCCCCCATTCTTCTCTATGTGCCAGGCTCTCTGACTGGACTACATCTCCCCTGATGCATCCAGCGTCATCTTCAGTGGCCAGAGATGGGACACTAGATGGGGAGGACTCTGAGTAACTATAGATCATTCTTTCCCAGGTGTGTGGCTGGTGGGTCTCGCCCACATGCTTAGGGTCTACTGGTCACTATATTTGGGGTCGGGAAGGAATTTCCCCCCAAGTCAGATTGGCAGATCTCTTGGGTGTTTTTCACCTTCCTCTGCAGTATGGGGCATGGGTCACTTGCTGGTTTGAACTAGAGTAAATAGTGGATTCTTTGTAACTTGAAGTCTTTACATCAAGATTTGAGGACTTCAGTAACTCAGCCAGAGGTTGTTGGCCTACCACAGGAGGGGGTGGTTGAGGTTCTGTGGCCTGCGCTGTGCAGGTGATCAGATGATTGTGGTGGTCCCTTCTGGCCTTAAAGTCTAGGAGTCTCCCAGGGTGCACCAAGCACCTTGGTCAGAGGGAAATCTACATTACATTATGGAAGATGTAGTCCGCTGGGGCACTGTCCATAGGAGAGAATGGGGACCTGAACTAGTTCATTAGTCACCCCATAGTCCAGCTGCACATACTTCACTTGTAATCTTTCTGCATCAGTCAATTCTCTCTGTGTATTTGTTTGTTGTCTGTGTGTATATTTGTAGACATAGGTGTGACTCTGCAGTTCCCACTGATTCAATAGGTTCTGTGCTTATTTAGGTGCCTTAATATGGATTTAGGTGCGTAACTTTAGGCACCCAGGTTTGAAAATGTGTGCTGCATACACAGAGAACCATCCCATATACATGGAGACCTCTCTGGCAGCTTTTACCTTGAGAGAGCAATCTAACCCTGTAACAGAAAAGCCAAGAGATTCCCATTTTTCATGCCCTCAGATCATATAGTACCAGGGTAGGAAGACCAGAACTGGATTTCTGTGCCCACATGGAATGGATTCTGGGCACAGTCCCTGGAAGGCAGAAAACCTGCCCTGGCTTTCTGTGGAAGTCTTCTCTTCCCTGGGGCAATTCCCAGAATCAATTCCAGGGGCAACAAAGAAATCCAGTTCAGATTCTCGCCCTCCCATGGAAAGCACAGAAACCTAGTCCTGAGGTGGCCACTGCACTCTACTTTAGGTTTGGCTACTAGGGGCTGTCTGCAAAGTGTATTGTAGGCCAGCATACAAATCTGATTCAGTTTCTTCTCCATCCAGGTGTATGAAAGAACCTAGCTCTCGCCACACGTCTTAGGCTACCACCCATCCTGTATGCTAAGATAGCATCCAAAGGTCCCAGTCTCTACTTGGTGACTTCTCTGCAAATGGGGCTAAACCAGGTTTGGAAAACTTACCATTTCATAGTAGCTTTGTCCCTGTCCAAAGAAGCTGGACTGAACCATATTATAACCTGGTGGTATGTTCCATAGGAAGGCGACCCCACCTCTGCAGTGTACCTGGCTGTCTACAGTGCCAGTGCAGATGGCACTGCCCTTCCTGGGGGGACTGCAGCCTCTGCTTGTGTGAACAGGCACTCGGTCTAAGTGCCTTTTCCATCTTCAGCTACTGCGAGCCTTTGCAACAGCAATTTTCAGTCCATGAATGAATGAGTTGACTGGTTTGGGAGTGAAGGAAAGATACGTCACAGTTGTGATAAAACCTCCAAAGCGGAAAGATCTCAGCTGACAACTATGGCAAGGGACTCTGTGTTTCCCTGCGCCAAGAGGGCAGTCTGTGATGCATTATGGGAGATGTAGGCCAGATGGGGATCCGAGCCCACAGAGAAGAATGGGGACATGAGAAAAAAATACAACCCCCATTTTTGGCCAAAAATCTCTTGGTTTTGGTCTGAACGATTTCATCAGAAAAGCAAAATGTTCTGTGGGAAGCAGACACTTTTTGTGAGAAATTTCATGTAGTCAAAAACCTGCTTTTCTGTTGAAAAACAGTTTTGATGGAAAAATTTCAACCAGCCCTACTTATGAGATTAGAACCAGTTTAAATGCATCTACATTAGGGTTTGCACTAGTGTAGCAGCATCAATTTTAAATCCATTTTGTTCCACAAATGCAATTCACTTAATCCAGACCTGCCCCAAAAGATTATCTACAGGTGGGGAGCACTTCTGGGCTGAAATCCGGGCCCTGCTGTAGCCAACGCAACTGTGCCATTGTTGTGCAAATAATGAACAGCTGTGTCTGTGCCTGTCTAGATCTAGGGTGACCAGACAGCAAGTGTGAAAAATAGGAACGGGGGTGGGGGGTAATAGGAGCCTATATAGGAAAAAGACCCCAAAATCAGGACTGTCCTTATAAAATCGGGACATCTGGTCACCCTAGCTAGATCTGAAGACAGCTGTGTGCATGATGAATGACCATTCCCCAAGCATTTGTGCAACCATTTGTGTGACAGAATGGGGGTGAGTGCTGCCGAATCAAATGCCATTGATAACATGTAGGAGTGCTTGGGAATAATTTTCCCACTGGTCCATCAAGCTGGATTAGGACACAATCCCAATCCTCATTCTCCAGTGTAAGAAAGAGAATTTCAGGTTTGCATATCCTATCCCTGTGTTAGTTGATAATTGCGCTCTCCAAATTTAGGCCATCTCCTAAAATTACAGGTAAACTGAGACTCTCATTCACATGTAGAATGTAAAGTCCCAGCATAGCCCAACACTGCTTAGGGTAATCTATTCCCATCATTTTAGCATATGCCTGTACTGCAATCAGAGATGTGACTGAAGCATGTGGAGAGATACCTGATAACAATAGCAATGCGCTGTGGCAGCGCAAACTCTGATACAGGCTAGCCACTGGGAGTACATACCCAGGGTCCTGGCTAGGGATGTACGGCTCATGCTGCTATTGTTTTTCCAGCTAGCTTGGTTAAAGTTAGCAGGAGATGTCTACACATGCTGCAGTCACATATCTGGGTCAGACCCTTAGACCTCTGTGCTACCCCTAAGGCATGTGGAAATTGCCCTCCCTGCTGCACTGATGAAAAGCAGCCTTGCATTACTTACGCATGTTGAGTCTGTTTATATCACACATTTTGGCTCTGCTCTAATTGCTTCAGATGAATCAATTGCATTATTCTCACTCCTGTCACTTAGGCGAGAGCTCTCAGCCAGCTGACAAAGTCCGCCCTCAACATGAATTAAATCTAGATACTCAGTAAGTGCGAGCGTGGAAGGCGCAGCTCATATTATCTTGCTGTGATGTAAACATGGTGTAGCGAGGCTGCCAAGTGCGCTGATGCATCGTGACAGCAGTGTGTGTGGATTCTGAGCACTGTAGTCTCTGCAGAATTCATGCTCCGTTTCAAATTGACTTCACTGGGATTTTAATGTACAGAAAAGAGGTTAAAAATAAATATCCTTTTCCTTCTCTCCTCTCCTTTTTGCTGTCCCTTACGACATTTGGTGCTGTCTCTGCTCCAGGCCTGTCTCTGTACCTGTCCAAAAGTTTGGTTTCAAGAGTCAATTTGGATTCTGGAAAGCTCTGGCACCCTGAGTACCACATAAACCAGCCGTTCTGTGCTAAGCTTATAAAATTGGTGTGCTGTAAATATTATACAAGTTACTGCTGCCAAAGAGGCCATAACTTACACAACCTCGTATTCCAGATTGTTTCTAATTAAATTTCTCCTCACTGTGCTGCGTGTCACGTCGCTTTGCTCCCTTGCCCTGCTCTCAGTGTGGTGATGCTCTCGCTCCAGGCTCTCTGCCTCAGGGGAGATCTTTGGGAGTGGTGCGGAGACTTAGGTTTAAGCCCCTGCTCTCCCACAGGCTTCCTGGGTGACCTTGGGCACGTCTCATAGGGCTGGATTGGCAAAAGGACGTAGGCACCTAACTACCACGTAAGGTGCCTACATCCCAGAACCAGCCCCACTGGGATTGACAAAACCCCATAGGTGACTAACCGCTCTCAGCGCTTCCATATGTGCAGACAAACCACCCCAGGCGCCTTTGCAGCTACTTCTGCATCTGCTTGGCCCCAGAGCAATGCACAGAGCCGGGGGAGCTATGTGTTCCTCTGCCTATGTCACCTGTGGGGCCTGATCCCATCGGAACCATGGTCAATGGGTGGAGCCCCACTTTGGTGAGGCTAAACCCGCCAGCTCCACCCCTTCCACCCAAGTCCCATCCCCCCTGCAGCTAGAGCCCTAAGCCCCCCCCACACCCCTGGATGGAGCCCCGAGCCCCCCTGCCTAGAGGGAGCTCCACCCCCCCTCGGCTGGAGGAGCCCCAGACTGGCTCAAGCCACCTCAGCCATGCCGCGCCTCTCCTCCTGAGACCCCAAGCTGCCCAGCAGGAAAAATGCTTGTCTCTTCCTGAAGAACCTGAGCTTTTATATGCCCCATACAGGTTCTGGGGCAGCTGAGAAGGCAGTATGTGCTACTCAGCTTCCTGTCTTCGTCAGTAATCTCCAGGGAGATGATAATAACAAGCAAAAACTTCCCCTGTGCAAACCACCAAAACCCGCAACCGGATGTCCAGCAGCTGCCGCTGTGCCTATTATACTCTCCACCTATAGTCAGCACCCTCAGACCCCGCCACCCGGCTTTATGTAGATGAGCTTACATAAAACAGGCTAGAGGGGAGGAGGACCTCGCTTAGAACTTTTAGCCTAGTCACTGGTTAGTGTACTCAAGTGGGAGACACCCAGGTCAAGTTCCCTTTCTGCCTGAGGCTTATGAATGGGGCTCAGCCACCTCCTAGAGTGCTCCTACCGCTGGGCTCTGGGATATGCTGATGTGGTACCCTCCATCTCTCCTGTTGATGCTGTTGCACTGGGGATAAATAATGAAAGAGAGCAAGTGAGCGAGAGCAAGCATGAGAATTAGAGCACTCACCTAGGAAGTGGGAGGCCCGGGCTCCAGTCCCCTGCTCTAATAACTGGTTTTAATTATGTATCCACAGTGGAACCGCTTCAACAGGGAGACTGAGAGAGCCTCCTCCCCTAATATCCCAGAGCCCAGTGGTTAGAGCACTTGCCGTAGGCGGGGGGACTTGAACCAGCGCCCCCCCCCACCTGGTGGATGTACCCTAACCAGTGGGCTAAAAGTGACAAGGAAGCTTCCTCTTTCCACCCCGCCCCCAAGGTTCCTGCTAAAACAGCATAGGCACCTAACTTAAGGGTTCATGGCTGAGGGTCACAAACAGAGGGCAGTGATGCGCCCATCTCTCCCCATCCTTTTTATTGGAAGCCTCGGTGCCAGTGGTTTTCCTAGGTGCCTGAAAGTTAGGTGTGGTGACACTCCGCATTGCCACACCTGAGTTCCTTTATGAATTTGGCCCTTGGTCTCTCTGAGCCTCACTTTCCCATTGGTACAATGGGGATAATAGCCGTGCCCTGCCTCACGGGGGCGTTGTGAGGATAAATACACGAGAGATTGTGAGGCGCTCAGATACTATATTGACAGGGCCATATAAACACCAAATATTAGATAGAAATCCCTGTGTGCTATTTCACCAGTTCTGGTTTCCAGCCACCATAGGACAAGGAAGAACAATGCCTTTACATCTGGGCTCTGTGTTGTTTGAGACTCACAGCAAATAATATTGTCAACCAAAAGCAAAATGTCAACCAGACAAAGGACTATTCCCGTCAGTATTCCTGGTCTGGCCTCAGCAGCACAGCAGCTGCCGAGTGTCCCCCCGTCTTTGTGCAGGGCTGATTATGAGCCATTGTGTCCCTGTAATGAAACAGTGTCTTCGACATCTGGGAGAAAATTGGTTTTAGAAACTAAACAAATATGACACACGCCGTGAAGAGAAGCCACTCGCAGCACAGATTCCAGCCCATCAAAGTCCTATTTCCCATCGCAGCCCAGCTGATCCTTCAGTAAATTGGAAGATAAAGTCTGAGGTTAACAAGGAAATGACAAGGTGGTGGCCTTTGCTGTTGTGTGTTTGCTGGTGCCTTTTCCTCAAATAACTCCCCCTGGATTACTTCCGCATGTTGTTTGGTGGGGCTGGGGAAGTTAGTGTTGGGCAAGTGAAATCACTTAACACCTCTTATGATGTCACAAGGGGGTAACTGCAAATTGTACAGCCCTGGCTGGTCTGTGAGTGTGCAGAGAAGTTGGGGGTAGTGAGTGCAAGGATCTGTGTGCTTACCCCTCTATCCGGGCACAGGAAGAGGCTCAGCACTTCCATTCTTCTTCGAGTGCTTGTTCACGTCAATTCCAATCAGGTGTGCACATGCTGTGTGCACGGTCATCAGAAACTTTTTCCTTTAGCAGCTCCCGTCGGGTCGGCTGGGGGCCCCCCTGGAGTGGCAACTCCATGGTGCTCAATATATGACCCTGCCGACCCGACCCGACCTGACCCCCCCTTCAGTTCCTTCTTACCATCCATGGCAGCCATTGGAACTGCGTCTTGCGTGCCTTGCAAGTGCTCCATTAGCTTAGTTATCTAGTTCTCTCTGTTTCTTGTACAGTAGTTGTTGTTAGTGTAGTTTAGTATAGTTAGCATAGAGGTTGATGAGTGGGATTGTCCCCATCCCCTCACCCCTTCTTGGGCTCTGGGACATGTAGCTACATGATCTCATTTTAAGCCTTGTCCATCCACTCCTCACCCACTTGTTTACTATTACTACTTGTCCTGTTTTGTGTCAGCTTATGGTCTGACCCAGGGGTAGGCAACCTATGGCATGGGTGCCAAAGGCGGCACACGAGCTGATTTTCAGTGGCACTCACACTGCCCGGGTTCTGGCCACTGGTTCGAGGGGGCTCTGCATTTTAATTTAATTTTAAATGAAGCTTCTTAAACATTTTAAAAACCTTATTTACTTTACATACAACAATAGTTTAGTTATATATTATAGACTTATAGAAAGAGACCTTCTAAAAATGTTAAAATGTATTACTGGCACGCGAAACCTTAAATTAGAGTGAATAAATGAAGACTCGGCACACTGCTTCTGAAAGGTTGCCGACCCCTGGTCTGACCCCACAGCCACTGATGGTAAGAGGAGAATTACCACTGAGTTCAGTGGATCCAGGATTGGGTCTCCATTCTGCTTTCCTGGTATAACTACATTGGGCCAGAACCTCAACTGGCATAAAAGGCAGCCAGTTGAATGTCACTGATTTTCCCCAGCTGAGGAATCCCCCTGTGGTAGCAGCTACAGCAAGTAGGATCCCACACATGATCGGTGAGGTTCTGCAGAGCAGAGGAAGCCAGTGCAGGATGACTGGAGTAAATGAGAATGACAATAGACAGAGACAATGTCAGTGGCACGAGCTGGAGAACTTCCATTGACTGTGTGATAACTGAGGACAATTTTGGGGCTCTATTCTGAGTTAAATGAGTAGGCAACAGAGCTGCTGTTTTCTATTTTTAATCTGTATTTTCTAACTCTCATCAAGAGCTGTTTTGTGTCTGGTCACAGCTGGCTGCATGTCATTATGATGAGAAGAAATATTTTCTCAATAACTCGGCTTTCTGCACCCTGTGATTTGCAGGGATGTATCTGTGTTTTACAGTTGATTGGGGGTGGTGATGTTAAAACTGTATCTAGCCCTTCATGGTACAGATCTGAGCTTTCGGAAAACCTCTCAGCCCTTGCAACCATGAATGAGCTTCCTGCTGGATAAGGCCTCCTAATTCCATCTTTGCCTTCCTGGATGTCATTTTAAATAGTTCTTTGCAAGGAAGTGGCTTTAAAATTCAAAAGGTCTTACCCTTAGCTTTACTAGGAGGATAAACTCTGGATGATATTCAGTCTGCATACACAGGAGGATGAGGCATGAAACCAAAGCAAACTCAGAGCTCAGCCACATGCTGTTTTTTTCACCAGTTTAACTAAATCAACGCAACCTTCACTATGGATGCACTTGCATCGATTTATAAGTGTTGATAGCAATTTAGCTTGTGCCACTTAGTTAAATCAGAGCAAAAATTGAGTGTAGACTAGAGCTGGTCAAAACTTAGACTTTCCATTTCATGGGCTATATTGGCATTTAGAACTTTATTTTCATTCCAAATTGGAACAAACTCAACTATTTCCCATGAAATAGACATTTTAGAAATTTAATTTGGAAAATGTTGAAAATGTATTTCAAAATGAAAGTCTTTTTTTCAAAATTTATTTTTTATACATATTATTATTTTACATTATTTCATGACATCAATAGTAGTACCAGTGCATAAATATAGTGACATAATAGTCAAAATATAAAATAATAAATAGCATATTATAACTACTATGTATCATACATATGATATGACATAGCATGTTCTGACATGCCATATTATGCACTACTGACATGCCATGACCTAGTGGAAAATAATACAAAATAAAATAAAGTTTGAAAGAAAATTTATTTTGATTCAAAATATCAACATTTTTTGAAAATGAAAATTTCCAAAAAATGGAACATTTTTCATTTTGGAACAAAATGTTTTTGCAGGAAATTCCATTGCAGAGATGTGATAGTGTGAAACATTTTGGTTGTGTTGAAATGACATTTTCAGACAGAAAAAAACCCATTTCAACTAAAATTTTCCAGCCAGCTCTACTGTAGACAAGCCCGCGTTGATTCTCACATGTAACCCTCTCCATTATAGAGAGCGGTACGTTGTCTCATTCCCTCACCTGGTTTCATGCTATTTCTGAAAGATGTGCCCCTCCTGAAAGCACTAGATTGTATATGTGTGGGAGGAAAGAGGGAACTTTTCTCAAGCCCGACAACAATGCTGATCAGCCTGTTGTTGGTGACTCAGGCCTTCACTGAAATGCATGCAGGGCCAGTGCAAGGATATTTTGCGCCCTAGGCGAAACTTCCGCCTTGCGCCCCCCATCCCACCGCCCCACACACAACCTCTGAAAACTAGTAAACTTAGCATTATTAACAGCCTGTCAGAATGGGTAACGGCTGTTGTAATGTTTCTTTTTTACCTTTAAGGCATTTCAATTGTTTGCCATTGCCTCTGATGGTGTCCCATTCAAAGTCTTACTATTGTGCAAAGCTAAACAATTGAGCCTTGCACTGCATCACCAGCCAGGTTAGGCAGGGTGACAAATCCCCCTTGTCCCAAAGGGCCATTATCCCCTGGTGACTAATTTCTACTCCAAGTCTATAAAGCAGACTTTTAAGGTAAATACATTATTCCTTCAATATTACCCGTGCACACATCTCACAAAGATTCTCACTTTTGACAAATGTCAAGGCTGCTTCCCCACTCTGAACTTTAGGGTACAAATGTGGGGGCCTGCATGAGAACTTCTAAGCTTAACTACCAGCTTAGATCTGGTCCGCTGCCACCATTCCCAAAGCTAATTCCCTTCCCTGGGAAGCCTTGAGAAACTCTTCACCAATTCCCTGGTGAATACAGATCCAAACCCCTTGGATCTTAAAACAAGGAGAAATTAACCATCCCCCCTCCTTCCTCCCACCAACTCCTGGTGGATCAAGATCCAACCCCCTTGGATCTAAAAACAAGGAAAAATCAATCAGGTTCTTAAAAAGAAGGCTTTTAATTAAAGAAAAAGGTAAAAATCATCTCTGTAAAATCAGGATGGAAAATAACTTTACAGGGTAATCAAACTTAAAGAGCTCAGAGGACCCCCCTCTAGCCTTAGGTTCAAAGTACAGCAAACAGAGATAAACACTCTAGTAAAAGGTACATTTACAAGTTGAGAAAACAAAGATAAACTAACACGCCTTGCCTGGCTGTTTACTTACAAGTTTGAAATATGAGAGACTTATTCAGAAAGATTTGGAGAACCTGGATTGATGTCTGGTCCCTCTCAGTCCCAAGAGCGAACAACCCCCAAAACAAAGAGCACAAACAAAAGCCTTCCCCCCCGCAAGATTTGAAAGTATCTTGTCCCCTTATTGGTCCTTTGGGTCGGGTGTCAGCCAGGTTACCTGAGCTTCTTAACCCTTTACAGGTAAAAGGATTTTGGAGTCTCTGGCCAGGAGGGATTTTATAGTACTGTACACAGGAGAGCTGTTACCCTTCCCTTTATAGTTATGACAACAAGTTACTAGCCTTGTGTAGATCTCTTCCATGTTCCTCTTTGGGGGTAAGTGCCCTGTAAGACATGTGTGGGGTGCAGTGAGTTTGTCAGGCCTGCAGTAACAGCTGTTTGTGAAGATCAGGGGGCCCTTTGTCAAGGGGTGCTGGTGTCACAGTGAGCTTGGGGTGGCTGATAGTATGGGGCAGGGCACTGAGGCTGGTGGGGCAGGTAACACTCACTGGGCTGGGGGGCAGGCGGTGCCGGGATGGGGCAGGAGCAGGTACCTGTCAGTCACCAGTGCTCGGGCCGCTCCTCCTCTCAGGCTCCCCGGCCGCTGCTGCTGCAGCCGCCCGGGAGGACGCATGCAGGGGGCACCGCCGCGGAGGAAACGCAAGGGGCCGGGCTCGGCGGGGGCCCCGCACCTACCAGCCAAGAGCAGCAGGAACCTGGCGCCGCTCGGGGAGAACCGGGTGGCCCAAGCCCAGGGCGGCAGCAGCCTCCATGGCAGCAGGGACAGGAAGGGAGCGTAGCCCGCCATGGGGCAGGAGAGGCCGTACTGCTGCTGCTGTTTCCCAGCCCTGCCGCGTGGCGCAGGAGGACGGCTGTAGGCGGGAAACAGCAGCAGCAGCGCTGCCTCTCCTGCCTCATGGCAGGCTATGCTCCCTGCCCAGCCCTGCTGCCGTGGAGGCTGCCGCCCAGTAGCGTAGATGGGGGGAGCGGGTGGGCGGCCGCTCACCACTGAGCACATTACCCAAAATTGGAGCCTTTTTAATTTTTACACTCATCCCAGCAGTCCGGGTCTTCGGCGGCAATTCAGTGGCGGGTCCTTCAGCCTCTCCGGGTCTTCGGCGGCAAGTCCTTCAGTCTTCGGCGGCAAGACTTGGGTTTTTCTTTTTTGTTTCTGTTTTTTTTTCTTCACTGCTTTGGTGCCTTTTTTTTATGTGTTTTCTCCCCCTGCTGGTAGAACCTGGCTACGCCATTGCTGCTGCTGCCCTTGGCTCGGGCCGCCCGGCTCCCCCCGAGCGGCGCCTGGTTCATTTTGTTCTTGGACAGCAGGTGTGGGGCCCCAGCCGAGCCTGGTCCCTTGCATCTCCTCCACGGCGGCGCCCCCCCGCCTGCGTCCTCCCAGGTGGCTGCAGTGGCAGTGGCCGGGGAGCCTGAGAGGAGGAGCAGCCCCTGGGCAAGCAGGGGAGACTCCGAGGTGAAGAGGCTGCTGGCGTGGCCTGAGCGCTGGAGACTGACAGGTACCTGCCCCTAAGCAATAGTGTAAAAAATTTTTTTGGGCACCACTTTTTGGTGCCCCCAAATCTTGGCGCCCCAGGCGGCCACCTAGTTCGCCTAGTGGCTACACCAGTCCTGGATGCATGTCAGGAGAGGGGTGAACAGATGGTGAGACCCTTCCTCTCTGGCCAATGTCATGCACATGCCCCTTCTGGTGGATAGAAACACTGCTGGTTTAGTGTAGACTCCTGCAATGTGCAATAAATGGACAAAGCCCAAATCCAGAGCTGATTGAAATATTTTAAAACTAATTCCTCAGAGGGAGATCAGAGAAACTGGGGAGTAGGTAAACTATTTCCACAAGGGTTCTTTGAGAGCCTGATAGGAAAAGGGCTATCAAAATACAAAGGGCTGTGCAACCATGAAGGGTCACAGGTATGCAAGGTGTGCAGAGAGTGTCCCAGCACAGAGGCTGGGGACAAGGCATCTGAACACGAAGGCTGTGCAGGGCTACATGCATTAGATACCCAAAAGTAGGTGAGAGAGAGGTGGGGCCATGGCTCTGTGGTCCACCTCCTCACACTAGCCGATGGAGAAGAGAGTGTGTATGCTGCACCCTTTATTGCCTGCCAGGGACCTGTGGAAGGCATGTGCCTAACTGCAGTACACACACTGTTCTAACCACTGGCCTAGCGTGTGTCTCCCTTTGGCACTGTCCCTGTAGGTGATACAGTGTGTCGGTTACTGGGTATAGTGTAACTCATGGGGAGGTGGGTAAGATGTGATTGTAAGGGAATGGACTCTGTGTGAGCAGCATGCACAACTGGTCAGCATACAGCCCTCCCTCCTGGTGCATGTGTCTGTTCCTATATCCTGGGCTCATTTCTATTCACTGTGAAATCCCCGCTTAGGAGAGGTTTTTTCTTGCTGAAAGGAAGATTACTCCTGCAGGTAAGAGAGACAGATTCATAAATCTGCTGGCTAATGTAGGAGGCTGCTAATTGGAGCCAGTTTCAGAGGAGAAGGTACAGTTGCTGTTTCCTGCACAGACTGGATAACTAAAGAAAGTCTCCTAGGCATTTATGTCAGGGAAGAAAGTCTCTTGCCTCTGACTCTCACCCTTGCCATATTGGCCTCTTTTCTCTAAGGCACTTGCCAGCCATGTAGAAGTGCCATCATGACCGTGTTTGCTGTCAGCCATAGAAAACACAGAAAGAGCTTCAGCAGAATGGATTTCTAAGTTGCAGTACTGCCAGCTCTTGTGATTTTATCACGCAGCTTGTGAGATCTGATGGCTGTTCTTAAAGCCCCAGCTTCTGGAGTCATGTGAATACAGGAGAACCTCAGCTTTCATTTAAAGACAAAATTAAGTTTCTAGACTTTGTGGGTACAGTGAAAAACCTGAAAAGGTGACCCCTAATGGTTCAAAAACCAGAAGGTGAATGAAAAGAGCCCAATGATTATTTATGCATTAAATCTCATGATTTTATGACATTTTAATGAAATTTGGGGGGAGGGCAGACTTATATTTTTTTAGTGCTAGGCACCGGTGATTCTGAAATAGAGACCTTCCTGTCTGTGCTTTTTAGTTGACTCCATAATTTTCTTACATTTCCTACACACAAGGAACAAAGCATGTACTTTCCATCCGGGTACTTCTATTTCAGATGAAGGAAAACAAGGGAACAAAGAAAGAACAAATGTAAGTCTGCCTGCACTTCGTAGCACATCACAGCTAGGGGCAGTTTTTTACTCCCTGTGCTACTGTCCCACCTTTGCAGTCCATGTTCCCCCTGCAGGGAGCCCCTGCATACTGCCTGGCCCCATGCACGTGTGTGGTGGTGTCAATATGCTCAGGGCTAGGGGAGAGAAAGAGGGAGCTGTGAGCCTCTTGCCACCACCTGCAGCATGTACAGTAGTCCTGACAGAGAACCATAGAACCACAGGGTTAGACGGGACTGCAAGGGTCAGCTAGTCTGACCCCCTGCCAAGATGCTGGATTTGTTGTGTCTCAACCATCCAAGACAGATAGTGATCCAGCCTCCTTTTAAAAACCTCCAGTGAAGGAGCTTCCCCGACTTCACTAGGCTGTGATGAAACTTTACAGCAGAGCCTTCTCCATCTCCCGCCTTTGCAAGCCAGCCTGCCAGCTGGCCAAGCCCCAGAGGAGGGAAGGGACCACTGCTGGCCCCCAAACTCCCCTACCCCCACTCCTGCAGCCCACAGCTAGATAAGGATCTGCCACCAGTACAACTCCCAGCCCCTGAACTGAGAAAGTGGCACTGCTTTATCACTGGCTGTTTTGGGAGCAAATGGGGAGACCATGAAGGGGGAAGCAAGCAAAAGTGTGGGGGAAAGGAGGGTGCACATGCTGGGGGAGCAGCTATTGAATGCATTTTAGTGAACGGATGGCTTTTCATTTGTATTTCATTTAGTTTTAATGAATATCAATTAACAACAGATTTTACTTTTGTATTTAAGTGTGTTTTTTACACTGAAGTTATAGCTGCACTTTTGGCAGGGTGTCACATACAAGCACTATATGTGCACTATGCTGCAGGGAAAGGGCAGGCTGTGTCCATGCTTGTCATTGTGGTGTCTAGTGCCTGAGCCTTTCCCCACTGCATCTCTGCTGCTGGTGCCTTTCTCTGCAGTGAGGAAAAGCTGTGGTCGGGGGAGGCAGCAGGGAAATACTCCAGGAGCACTACATAGATAAAATAGCAGGGTAGGCGTGGGAGGTGTTGCTTGAGCATGCACCGCTACAGGCTGGGGACCGACTGGATAAGCAGGAGTTCTGCAGAAAAGGACCTGGGGATTACAGTGGATGAGAAGCTGGATATGAGTCAGCAGTGTGCCCTCGTTGCCAAGAAGGCTAAGGGCATATTGGGCTGCATTAGTAGGAGCATTGCCAGCAGATCGATGGAAGTGATTATTCCCCGCTATTCGGCACTGGTGAGGCCACATCTGGAATATTGCGTCCAGTTTTGGGCCCCCCACTATAGAAGGGATGTGGACAAATTGGAGAGAGTCCAGCGGAGGGCAAGGAAAATGATCAGGGGGCTGGGGCACATGACTTACAAGGAGAGGCTGAGGGAACTGGGCTTGTTTAGTCTGCAAAAGAGAAAAGTGAGGGGGGATTTGATAGCAGCCTTCAACTACCTGAAGGGGGGGGGTTCCAAAGGGATGGAGCTCAGTGGCATAGCGAGGGTTGCTGCCGAGCAGGAGCGGTGGAGAAAAAAGGCGCCGGTCCTTCGGCGGCATTTCGGTGGCCCTGCGCATGCGCCAAAATGCCGCTGAAAGACGGAGCAGCGCATGTGCAGGGCCGCCAAAATGATTCTTATTTCGGCGGCCCCGCTCCCCTGGGCAGAGCGCCGGCCCCGCTTCCCCATCCGGAGTGCTGTCCGGGGCACCGAGAATCCCGGCCACACTCTCAGGGCTGTAGTCCCGGGGAGAGCGCCCTGAGTCCCAGCCCCGCTCTCACGGCCGGAGCGCCGGATGAGCGACGGGAGTCCGTGGCCCCGCTGCGCTGGCCGGAGCGACGGGAGCCCGCGGCCCGCTCTCCCGGGAAGAGAGCAGGTCCCGCTTCCCCATCCGGAGCGCTGTCTGGGGCGCCAAGACCCCCGGTCATGCTCTCAGGGCTGGAGTCCCGGGCAGAGCGCCCTGAGTCCCGGCCATGCTCTCCCGGCCGGAGCGTCAGGAGCCCGTGACCCCGCTCCCCCGGCTGGAGCGCCGGCCCCGCTTCCACAGCTGGAGCACCGCCCAGAGCACCGCGAGCCCCCCGGCCCCTCTCCACCGGCCGGAGTGCTGTCCTGAGTGCCACGAGCCAGGGTCTGGCTCCCCCAGCAGGAGCGCTGGGCGGAGCGCTGCTACTCCGGGCTCTGCGGAGCAGGGCCGCCGAAGGACGGAGCAGCGCATGTTCAGGGCCGCTGAAATAAGAATAATTTCGGCGGCCCTGTGCATGCGCCGCTCCGTCTTGCGGTGGCATTTCGGCGCATGCGCAGGGCCGCCGAAAGACGGAGCGGCGCGGAATTCTGGGCTCGGGGGAGCAGGCGCTCCCCCTGCTCCCCCAATAGCTACGCTACTGATGGAGCTAGGTTGTTCTCAGTGGTGGCAGATGACAGAACAAGAAGCAATGGTCTCAAGTTGTAGTGGGGGAGGTTTAGGTTGGATATTAGGAAAAACTTTTTCACTGGGAGAGTTGAGGAAGCACTGGAATGGGTTACCTAGGGATGTGGTGGAATCTCCATCCTTAGAGGTTTTTAAGGCCCGGCTTGACAAAGCCCTGGCTGGGATGATTTAGTTGGTGTTGGTCCTGCTTTGAGCAGGGGATTGGACTAGATGACCTCCTGAGGTCTCTTCCAACCCCAATCTTCTATGATTCTATGTAGCGAGCCTATATAGGGTCGATACCCTAAGGCAGGGGTCCCCAACATGGCATTTCGGCCTCTTGGTGACGCTGCTTCTCGGCAGCATTTTGGTGGCGACGCCTATTGACGTTGCCACTTGTCGGCGGCATTTTGGTGGATGCTTGTCCGCCGCCATGGTCCTCCGTGGCTTGTCATCTGGCGCCCGCCAGACGAAAAAGGTTGGTGACCACTGCCCTAAGGGGTCAGGTTCATAGGACACTCTAAGCTGTTCTACACCATCTACCCTGCTATTAATGCCTGTGCTAGCTGGTCATGCAGTGTCTGTACTCTACACACCACTGTAAGTGAAGACCGACCCTAAGAGTCTGCAATGTTTCCTCTTGAGGAGACACATTTAAATGAACGTTTCAGGGCAAAACACACTTTTATAAACATAAGTCATAACATGCAGGCAATACTGTTTGCTAAAAGCTTCCTTCCCTGATCTCCCTGCCCCTTTCTCCCATCTATTCTCTACAGTTGAATAAAGGATCTCTATTATTAAACTGTTTTCCCCCCTGGAAGGGCTCCTTCAACCATCTCTTCTCAAGAGGGAAATGCAAATGTTAGAATCAGTAACATGTTAACTAAAAGACAGAAATATTTGTTAATTTCGGCATGATGTAGAACAAAGCAGGTATTCCACGTCTCTCATTTCTCACCTGTTTTGATGGTTTGTGCAGGGTTGAGAGTCTTCCAAGGCGCCCCCAAAGCTACCTCAAATTGACTCTCAGCTCTGCACCCCAGCAGACAATCTGGAACACCTTCCATTGAAACATACAGTGCGCGGAAAAACAATCTCAACAGCTTCCCTTAGGCTCACCTCCCTCCTTACACTGCAGATTTCAGTACAAATACATCCCCCACATGCCACAGCGAGTAACATCACAGCACCACTCTGTACCAGCAGGTCCAACATGAATCTGTATTTTCAAGGAATTTCAGGCCCATTTTAATTTCTAACGAGCTTTTGAAACAATAGTTTTGGCCACTTTCATAGTCCACTACTAGAGCAGATTTCAGAGTAGCAGCCGTGTTAGTCTGTATCCGCAAAAATAACAGGAGTACTTGAGGCACCTTATGCTCTAATAAATTTGTTAGTCTCTAAGGTGCCACAAGTACTCCTGTTATTTTTACTAGAGCAGAGGTGAACCCCACTCCTTTTATGCCGTACCATGGCAGCAAAGCTGACTAGTAGAAGCGGATGATGATATGCCAAGCCTCCTCTCATCCCTGTGGTATCACAGGGATACTCACTGCCCATCTCTAGCACTGTGAGAGCACCTGTCTCATCCTTTAACAACCCACTCACTGACATCCATCACACTGTCCAGAAGGGACTGGCCTTAGGGGATGCTTTTATCATCTGAATATGTAATTCTGGAGACTTAATCAGGCTTAAGAAAACAATAAAACCTCTCCCAGAAGAATGTGTTTTATTGCAACAACTGATGTAGAATACAGTGCGGGGGGAGGGGGGATTTATATTTTTTTCTCTGCCTTTTAAATGACAAATGCCATAAAAAAAGGGAAATGAGCATAGGGAAGCTTGCTAGAGTGGAATATAAAATTGATTACTCTCAAATAAGCAGCAGTAATTTACAGTGCTGACCACGGCATGACTCCTCAGCCTCAACCACTGCAGTTAACAACAACACAAGCTAGTTTGCAAGAATCAGCAGCTAGCAATCTCGTCTTTATAATAATCTTGACTTTGTGGTGAGAAAAGAAGCCTGAGAACTGCATTTTTAAAAACCCCTTCATTAGATAAATTATTTTATTGCATCACTGATTTATAATTCATGGCTTCCTGTGACAGGCTTATAAAAGT
This sequence comes from Terrapene triunguis, assembly GCF_002925995.2. NCBI lineage: Eukaryota > Metazoa > Chordata > Testudines > Emydidae > Terrapene > Terrapene triunguis. The sequence goes on along the minus strand of NW_020664561.1, from coordinate 2,530,990 downwards.
TGGAGTGTTTACAACTGTTATTGTTTACTACTTGAAATTGTGATAAGAAATGATAGAAAAATAAGTTAAAGGGCTGTTTTTGGAACATAGGCTAGGTAATAAAAAGAAGGCAAGAAATGGATACAGAGGTGTATAAAAGTATATAATATCACAGTATTGTCAATTCTTGTGATAATTGTTGTTTTTCTTCAAGCCCCAGCTTCAGGATGCATGTGATTAGGTGAGACTCTCAGGTTTAATATAAAAAATTCTAGACCTCATGGTTGCAGAGAAAAGCTTGAAAATGTGATCCAAATGAACCCTAAAGACTCAAAAAACAAGGCAAAATAAAAGACTCCCAAATGTATTATTTATCTACAATCTCATGATTTTTTCAGCCACTCTTGTGGGTTTTTTGGAGGGCCCAACTCATGATTTTTGAACGCTTCACATTAGCAATACTGATACCATAAGAGGAAGACTTTTTTAAAAAAGTTAACAAAGAGACACACAAACCTGACCCCTGCCTTCCTGATTATTTTTGCAGCAGAATTCTCATCTCTGCATTCCAGTCTGCAGAACTCTTGCTAGTCTCAGCATCAAGAGGTGTGCAAAAAATGTGAGTAGAAATTCAGAACTTCCCTGAGATTTTCAAAGCAGTGGAGGGGATTTAGAAGATGTGCAGCTAATCCCCGGTCCTGCTTTCAAAATCTCTCCCTTAAATACAGTTTAAGGGTATGTCTACACTACGAGAGTAGTTCGATTTTACTTAAATAGAATATGTGGAATCGATATTACAAAGTCGAACGTGTGTATCCACACTAAGGACAGTAATTCGACTTTGTGAGTCCACAGTAACGGGGCAAGCGTCGACATTGGAAGCGGTGCACTGTGGGCAGCTATCCCACAGTTCCCGCAGTCCCCGCTGCCCATTGGAATTCTGGGTCGAGCCCCCAATGCCTGCTGGGGAAAAAAATGTGTCAAGGGTGGTTTTGGGTAACTGTTGTCATCCAACCATCACTCCCGCCCTCCCTCCCTGAAAGCGCCGGAGGGCAATCAGTTCGCGCACTTTTCTGGTCAGTGACAGCGCGGACGCCACAGCACTGTGAGCATGGAGCCCGCTGCGACCATCGCTGCAGTTATGGCCGTTGTCAACACCTCGCACCTTATCGTACACCTTTTCCAGAGGCAGATGCTGAGAAATCGGGCGAGGAGGCTACGGCAGCGCGGTGAGGACATTAAGTCTGAGAGGGGCATAGACCTCTCGCAAAGCACGGGACACCGCGCCGTGAACATCATGGTGGCAATGGGTCATGTTGATGCTGTGGAACGGCGATTCTGGGCCCGGGAAACAAGCACGGACTGGTGGGACCGCATAGTGCTGCAGGTCTGGGATGAATCACAGTGGCTGCGAAACTTTCGGATGCAGAAGGGAACTTTCCTGGAACTTTGTGAATTGCTGTCCCCTGCCCTGAAGCGCAAGGACACCCGGATGCGAGCAGCCCTGACTGTCCAGAGGGCCATAGCCCTCTGGAAGCTTGCAACGCCAGACAACTACCGGTCAGTCGCGAACCACTTTGGCGTGGGCAAATCTACCGTGGGGGTTGCTGTGATGCAAGTAGCCAACGCAATCGTTGAGCTACTGCTGTCAAAGGTAGTGACCCTTGGAAACCTGCAGGTCATCATAGATGGCTTCGCCGCGATGGGATTCCCAAACTGCGGTGGGGCTATAGATGGAACTCACATCCCTATCCTGGGACCGGACCACCAGGCCAGCCAGTACATTAACCGAAAGGGCTACTTTTCAATGGTGCTGCAAGCACTGGTGGACCATAGGGGACGTTTTACCAACATCAATGTCGGATGGCCGGGCAAGGTTCATGACGCTCGTGTTTTCAGGAACTCTGGTCTGTTTAGATGGCTGCAGGAAGGTATTTACTTCCCGGACCACAAAATAACTGTTGGGGATGTGGAGATGCCTATAGTGATCCTCGGGGACCCAGCCTACCCGCTAATGCCCTGGCTCATGAAGCCCTATACAGGCGCCCTGGACACTGAAAAAGAACTCTTCAACTACCGGCTGAGCAAGTGCAGAATGGTGGTGGAGTGTGCTTTTGGCCGTCTCAAGGGGAGATGGAGAAGCTTACTGACTCGCTCTGATCTCAGCAAAACCAATATCCCCATTGTTATTGCAGCTTGCTGTGTGCTCCACAATCTCTGTGAGAGCAAGGGGGAGACCTTTATGGCAGGGTGGGAGGTTGAGGCAAATAGCCTGGCTTCTGATTACGCCCAGCCAGACAGCCGTGCGATTAGAAGAGCCCAGCGGGACGCGCTGTGCATCCGGGAGGCTTTGAAAGCTAGGTTCCTCAGTGAGCAGGGTAACCAGTGACTTTTAAGTTTGTTTAAAGAGAAGCTGAACCTGCCCCCATTTCTTTACCCGGTTAATGTTGACTATCCTCTCCAGCTAAATACCCCGTTCACCCCGTCCCCCCCCCCTCCAACCTATGTTTAAAAATAAAATAAATGGAACTTTGTTAATGAACCCCGTTTTCTTTATTACGGGTTTCGCGGTAAACTGTTGAAACTGGGACGCAGACTGTGGTGGCGAGCGGGCGTAGTGATGGAAAGGACGCTTCTAAACTCGAGGAATGACAGGCTCCTGCTCCTAGAGGGGTCCGCAGTGGTGGACTGGTTGTTTCAACGGAGCCTGCCACCCCTCCTTTTCGGGACTCTGTGTGTGGGGGCTATGTGACTTTGTGGCGGGGGAGGACGGTTACAGATCCCCTGCTGCGTGGCTCTGTGATCCAGGATAAGGACCGCTGCATAAGATCTCTAACCGCCCTCCCCCGCCACAAAGTCACATAGCCCACCCCCACACAGAACATGAACCCCCCCACAGAATATGAAAACCACCTACCAGACTGACCAGGGTGCCTAGTGACTGCAATGTCTGTGTGACGTGCTGCTGAACCTGCCCCCGTGTCTGTACCCTGGTAAAGGTGACTGTCCTCTCCAATTACCAACCCCCTTCCACCATTCAAACACACTCTCCTGTAAAAGAACATGATGGAAACAGTAATTAACAGAAACGTATTTTTTATTAGCAACTACACAGTTAGGGCATGAAACTGGGACGGGGGCTTGGGTGAGGCGGGAAGGAAAGGACTTATCAAATTTTGGGGAATGAGAGCCTTCTGGTACTCGAGCAGTCTGCAGGGGTGGAGTGACAGTTTTCACGGCCCCTGCCGCCCCTCCTTCTTGGGACTTTGGGTGAGGGGGGTATGGGACTTTGTGGCGGGGGAGGGCGGTTAGAGAGAGACTCCAGCGGGGCTCTGTCCTCCTGCCTCCGGTCCTGCAGAACATCCACAAGGCGCCGGAGCGTGTCCGTTTGCTCCCTCATTAGTCCAAGCAGTGTTTGAGTTGCCTGCTGGTCTTCCTGCCGCCATCTCTCCTCCCATTCAATGTTTGATCGATGGTATTGCGACATGTTCTCCCTCCACTGGGTCTGCTGGGCCGCCTCAGCTCGGGAGCAGCCCATAAGTTCTGAGAACATGTCGTCCTGGGTCCTTTTCTTTCTCCGCCTAATCTGCGCCAGCCTCTGGGAGGGGGATGCCAGGGTAGGTCGGGAGACAGTCGCAGCTGTGGGATGGGAAAAAGGGAGTGAATTCCTCAAAAAGATAATTTTTTGTGAACAATGAACATAGTCTTTCTCTGTGAACAAGACCATGCACAGCAACTATCACATGCGCACTCAGGACAAGGTCGAATTTTCGTCCTTCGCATTCAGTGCCTGGGGTCTTGCAGTGGAGATCAGACAAGCGGGGCAGGACAGCGGAATTCGGGTAGCAGGCTGACATGGTAAGCTGTAGACTTTTGGCTGCTTAAAACTTAAATTATAGCAGTGCCCTCCTTTCACGTTCAAAGCAATGCTCCTAGTGTTGGCCAGTTCCTGCTGCCGACAATCCGGCAAGCATGAACTCTGCCCCTGTCCCACCCCCTCGCGGCTGTCCCCGGGAAAGATCCCTGTATGCTGCCCCTCTCCCACCTCCACCGCGTGGCTGTAAACCGCTGGTTACAGTTCTGTAAAGGAATAGACAAGCAGTCCCAATAGTAACATTCCCCTAATTCTAAGCAGGTCACCATGAGCGACATCACTCTGCTGAGGATTTCGGAGACAGAGAAAGAACGCATGCTGCGTGAAAGCCAGCAAAAACCAGGGCCGTATGCCGCCATGCTCTGCAAGGCAATGATACCAGAATACTTGATGATAGCCTGGTGCGGAAAAGTTTCCTACTACGGAGGACACAATAAGGCCGCTCTCCCCAGGAACCTCATGCAAAGGCTTTCCAATTACCTCCAGGAGAGCTTCGTGGAGATGTCCCATGAGGATTTCAGCTCTATCCCCGGACATATAGACCTTATCTTCCAGTAGCTGCACTGGCAAGGACTGAAAAGTAGAGCGCCTAGGGCAAACTAATCATGATAAACCGTACATTGTTAGATTCTTTTGCAGTAGTTGCACTGCCAAGGACTTAAACGTTAAGCGCCTAGGGCAAACCAATCATGAAAAACCCATTGTTAATATTCCTGTTCTGTTCAAAATAAATGTTTACATGTTTAAAACACTTACCGACTGATCCTTCCCCTGATTCAGGGTCTGGGTTAACGCCTGGGGACGGTTGGTAGGGGATCTCTGTGAGGGTAATGAAGAGATCCTGGCTGTCGGGGAAATCAGCGTTTTAAGCGCTGTCGACTGCCTCGTCCTCCTCATCTCCTTCCTCATCTTCCCCGTCCGCTAACATCTCCGAGGAAGCGGCCGTCAACAATATCTCATCCTCTGAGTCCACGGTCAGTGGTGGGGTAGCGGTGGCGGCCGCACCTAGAATGGAATGCAGTGCCTCGTAGAAACGGGATGTCTGGGGCTGGGATCTGGAGCGTCCGTTTGCCTCTTTGGTCTTCTGGTACCCTTGTCTCAGCTCCTTGATTTTCACGCGGCACTGCGTTGCATCCCAGCTGTATCCTCTCTCTGTCATGGCTTTTGAGATCTTCTCGTAGATCTTTGCATTCTGTCTTTTCGATCGCAGCTCTGAAAGCACGGACTCATCGCCCCACACAGTGATCAGATCCAAGACTTCCCGATCAGTCCATGCTGGGGCCCTCTTTCTATTCTGAGATTTCATGGTCACCTCTGCTGGAGAGCTCTGCATTGTTGCCAGTGCTGCTGAGCTCGCCACGATGTCCAAACAGGAAATGAGATTCAAACTGGCCAGACAGGAAAAGGAATTCAAAATTTCCCGGGGCTTTTCCTGTGTGGCTGGTCAGAGCATCCGAGCTCGGACTGCTGTCCAGAGCGTCAACAGAGTGGTGCACTGTGGGATAGCTCCCGGAGCTATTAGCGTCGAATTCCATCCACACCTACCCTAATTCGATATGGCCATGTCGAATTTAGCGCTTCTCCCCTCGTTGGGGAGGAGTACAGAAATCCAATTTAGGAGACCTCTATGTCGAACTAAATAGCTTCGTTGTGTGGACGAGTGCAGGGTTAATTGGATTTAACGCTGCTAAAAACACCACGCCTAAGTGTTTGCAGCACTTCCATTCAGAATGCAAAAGGTGTCATATGATATTTGTCTGTGCCCAAAACTTTTGTGCACCCTCTGCATGTCAGTGAGCTGCAGATACAGCATTGCATAGGCTGCGTTAAGATTTCAGGCTACCTTCGGTTGGATTTTGTCATATGGGTGAAGTCACATACCATAGTTCTCGGACTGCCTTAGCCATCAGTCTCTGTTATTTTCCCAATATTTGAGATTTTAAAATAAGCTTCCCATTCACTACGGGCATACAGCCACATGAATTCTCTTCTGTTCTGTGGAGGGCTCACCTGCAATCTTCACACAGCGCAGAAGGTCTGGAGGAGCATTAGCAAGAGATGCAGCAGCAGTCGCTGCCAACCTACAGTCCAAAATAGCTGTTTCTTCAGAAGAAGCACCATCATCAAGATGCAGCAGCTAAATGTGGGCACCAGATGCAGGGACCTTGGCTTCCCAGCCAGACAGGCCCAAAGCTCACACAGCTGATACCCTTTTAACTTAGCTGTAATGTTTTCAATGCACCCAGAGGTCTAGGCTATCAGGGAAGCTCTTTAGAGGGCACTTGGGAGCTGCCCAAAGAGAGGAGCAGGCTGCTTGCTGCTGCATTTGGAGAAGATGAGTCTTTTGATGCCCCAGTGAATCTGGAAATATGCACAGCTGGAGCCTGTGAGTGAGAATGATAGGAAAAGGGACAGAAGCAGCAGCAATCCAATATTAGTGGCCAGAAAGAGTTAATGGGTAGACACTCACCTACTTCACCCCAATTTACCACCATTGTCTCTTGCCTTAAACTGTCCTTATTCCCAGGGGCCTCACCCTGCACAGCTCTTCCGTGAACACTTGGCTTAAATGGGACCTTCAGCCCAAATGGCTCTTCATGTGCTAACAATAAACTGATCCCACAGTGCTCACCCTACACAGCTCCTCCTAGGGTTGCCAGGTTTGGTATTTCTGGAGGTTTCATCACATGATATAATCTTTAATTCAAAATTAATCGTCAATTCCTGGAGACTCCAGGACAATTCTGCAGGGTTGGTAACCCTAGCTCCTACCTGAGCGCTGACCACAAAAAGTTTGTCCCTGTGTGAGAGAACTAGGGTATACAGTGACACGGATGTGATAGAAAGTTTAAACATTTTCAAATGGGTTTCATTGTGATAGGTTTTTGTCATAACTATAAAGGGAAGGGTAACAGCTCTCCTGTGTACAGTACTATAAAATCCCTCCTGGCCAGAGACTCCAAAATCCTTTTACCTGTAAAGGGTTAAGAAGCTCGGGTAACCTGGCTGACACCTGACCCAAAGGACCAATAAGGGGACAAGATACTTTCAAATCTTGGGGGCGGGGGGGTGAAAGGCTTTGGTGTGCTCTTTGTTTAAGGTTGTTGTTCGCTCTTGGGACTGAGAGGGACCAGACATCAATCCAGGTTCTCCCCATCTTTCTAAACAAGTCTCTCATATTTCAAACTTGTAAGTAAAAAGCCAGGCAAGGCGTCTTAGTTTTACTTTGTTTTCTCAACTTGTAAATGTACCTTTTACTAGAGTGTTTATCTTTGTTTGCTGTACTTTGAACCTAAGACAGAGAGGGGTCCTCTGAGCTCTTTAAGTTTGATTACCCTGTAAAGTTATTTTCCATACTGATTTTACAGAGATGATTTTTACCTTTTTCTTTAATTAAAAGCCTTCTTTTTAAGAACCTGATTGATTTCTCCTTGTTTTAAGATCCAAGGGGGTTTGGATCTGTATTCACCAGGAGTTGGTGAAAGGAATGAGGGGGGGAAGGGTCAAATTCTCCTTGTTTTAAGATCCAAGGGGGTTTGGATCTGTATTCACCAGGAGTTGGTGAAAGGAAGGAGGGGGGAAGGGTCAATTTCTCCTTGTTTAAGATCCAAGGAGTTTGGATCTGTATTCACCAGGGAATTGGTGAAAAGTTTCTAAAAGCTTCCCAGGGAAGGGAATGGTGGCAGCGGACCAGAACTAAGCTGGTAGTTAAGCTTAGAAGTCCTCATGCAGGCCCCCACACTTGTACCCTAAAGTTCAAGGTGGGGATACAGCCTTGACATGATAGGTTTTAAAGTAACTTTTCTCTCTCAAGAGGAAGATTCCAGATGTAAACTGTTGGATTTATAGCCCAGTTCTAAAATAGAAAGAGTAGTGTAAATTGTCATGGTTGTGAGAAGACAAATGGCATTGAGCATAAGATGTCCACATTTATTTTTAACATTGCTAATGGAGGAATGTTGAGTGAATAATTGTTGCTAGGGTCTATTTTTCAATCAGCTATTTTTATAGGATTTTTTCATGTTGAACTTTCCATTAACTGATGATGCCCTCTGAAGGCTTGTTCACCCAGGCGAGTCTACGTCAACTTCCTCAGCAGTGGTCTGATGTTCTGTGTGTTATTTTTGTGCTGTCTGTGGCATACAAAACACCAAATATTTTTAAAATGGTTGGCTTTTCCCAAAATTGAAATTCATGAAGGATGACCTCATTTGAACCTGACTGGCTCAAGCTGCACAGCTCAAAGATAGGCCTTGCACTGATTTGTCTGAAGGTCTTGGAAGGAGGTGCTGCCAGGTGGTGTAAGAGAAGATCACAAACCATCAGACCCGAAGCCCAGGCTGAGAAGCTTCACTTTTCAGGTCAACAAGCCACCTGAGGGAAGCCTGGTGTTTCAGAACCTCCAAGTCTGATCACCTTGGAGTGAAGAAATCATGATATCAACACATAGACTACACCAGCCTTTGACCAGTCTCCCTGCTTCCAAAGAAGGTCCCCTCCTCAGAAGCATTGTGCCAGCAATATCACCATCTGGATCCTTGATGGCAGTACCAGCTCCCACTCCATTGGAATCCAGAAGACTGTGAGAGCTGAAGAGTTTGCAAATCCCCTATTATCTTAGGCATCATCTTTTTCCTCTTTTCTATTTCTGTTTTTATGAGATGGAACAAGTGCCAGCCTTTTTATGTTCTGTAATTTCAGGGTATGGGAGTGTGGCTGTGTACATGTGTATGTGCATAAGCACCCATAAGATATGTCTACACTTACAGCAGCGTGTAGAGTACAGACACTGCCACCCAGCTAGCACAGGTATAGAGAGCATGGCTTAGATGAGTAGAGTGGAGTGCCCTATATTCCTGACCCCAAGGTATATACTCTGCATCACTCTCTAGATGCCCAAGTCATGCCTCCCATGTCTACACTGTATTTTTAGCAGTGTAAAGTCCCGCTGCCTGCGTGCTGCCAAACCCTTGCTCCCCTGCAGCGAAAGGCTCTGGCAGTGAGGAAAGGCTCCGGCAGTGTGTAGTTACTTGTGTAGTGCTTGTACTTTACATGCTGCTTTAAGTGTAGCCACAGAGTCCACATAGGAAAAGTGTAATAAAGAAAGTTCCCCAGGTTGCAACACCTCTAAATTCCATCTCATAAAACTATTCATTAACGTGTGTTCTGTGCCCTGTGTTTAAATCAGTGGTCACCAACCGGTCGATCGCGATCTCCGGCCACTAAAAGTCCAGTGGCAGGTTCCCTGCCTGTCCCGGCCCCATTCCACTGCCAGAAGCAGCCAGTGTGGCCCTGGTGGGGAAGGGGGGTGGCAGGGGTCTCTGCGCGCTGCTCCTGCCTGCAAGCACTGCCCCTGCAGCTCCCATTGGCCGGGAACGGGGAACTGCAATCAATGTGCCTGCAGAGAGGGGCAGCACGCAAAGCCACATACCTCCCAACCCCCCCAAGGGCTGCAGGGGTGCGTTGGCCCCTTTCGGAAACGGCCTGGGGCCGGGGCAGGCAGGGAACCTGCTTTAGCCCTGCTGCGCTGCCAACTGGGAGCTACCCAAGGTAAGTGCTGCCCAGAGGGAGCCTGCACCCCAACCCCAGCCCTGAGCCCCCTCCTGGAGCCAGCCCCCGTACCCTCTCCTGCACCCCAAACCCTGCCCCAGGCTTATCCCAGAGCCTGCTCCCACATCCAAACACCTCAGCCCCAGCCCAGAGCTCGCACCCCCTCCCAAACCCCGAGCCCCTGTCCCAGCCCGGTGAAAGTAAGTGAGGGTGGGGGAGAGTGAGCGACGGAGGGAGGGGGGATGGAGTGAGTGGGGCAGGGCTTCGGAGAAGGGATGTGGTAGATTCTGGGTTGTACTTAAATTCAGAAAGTGATCTTGTGTGTAAAAAGGTTGGAGACCACTGGTCTGGACTGTCACGTGGACATTTTGATTTCAGTGAAACTGTAGCCATGTCAGTCCCAGGATGTTAGAGAGCCAAGGTGGGTGAGATAATCTCTTTTATTGGTCCATCTTCTGTTGGTGAGGGAGACAAGCCTTCAAGCTAAACAGCTCTTCTTTTAAATGTTGGTATGTAAGAGTTGTTAAATTTCTGCTGATCAAAAAAGTTACTGTTAAAAGGTATAGTCTAGTATCTCTGTGTGAGGAGGAAAGGGCCACCACACATGAACTGAAAACTAAGGTGGAAGATTTACAATTGGGTCTGAGACTGTGGTTCAGAAATTGGATGATCATTTGGTTTCAGTATGAAAATATTTAACCAGCTCCTAGTTATAGATCTGATTGACTTTGTTAAACTTCTTTAGATGGGGTTTATAACCAAATGGCCAACTGTGTGCTTAGATCCCTTCTTAAGATATATGAAGGTTGATTACTTGTTAAAGCATCAGATTAATGGAACTAATTTGATTTAATTCCAACCCAATATTGAGACTAAGGGCGGGTCTACACTGGGAATTTACATCAGCATACTTGTGTTGCAAAAGGATGTGAAAAATCCACCCCCCTGAGTGATATAATAAAGCCAACCTAACCCTGGGGATAGCCAGTGTTAGGTCAATGGAAGAATTCTTCCCCTGGCCTAGGTATCGCCTCTCAGGGAGGTGGATTAACTAGGGTGGTGGGAGAACCCATCCTGTTGGCGTAGGTAGTGTCTCCACTGAAGTGCTACAGCAATGCAGCTGCCATGGTACAGCTGTGCCAGGCTTGGCATGGCATATGCAGACAAAGCCTAACTTGTTGATTTATTGATTTGACCTTCAGTTGATCATTGTATTGCTTTAGTCTTAGTTTGGTAGTATTAATAATAGCTTAGCTTTGGAGATATGTTTTCTCAATTTTAATTTTATTTATTTCGACATGCAAAAACCGAGGTACAGTGAACAAGCAGACGCTGTACAAATCATTACTGGATCAAGCTCTGTGAAGAGATACAGACAGCCTCAGACACAGGAAACCTCAAAGTCATGTATAACGGCCTGAAGAAAGCTCTAGGTCCCACTGTCAACAAGGTTGCCTCTCTCAAATCGCACAGTGGTGAAATCATTACAGATAAAAGCAAGCAGTTGTCTTGTTGGGTTGAACACTATTCAGAGCTATACACACATGAAAGAAACATCACCAGTGAATCACTGGACCAAATACCAATTCTACAGGTCATGCCAGAGCTCACGGTAGAAGAGCTAAGCAAGGCCATTGATTTGCTATCAAGTGGCAAGGCTCCTGGAAAAGATGGCATCCCAGTGGAAATCCTCAAGGGTGGAAAAGACAGCCTATTACCATATCTTCATCAGCTGCTACTTAAATGCTGGAAAGAGAGTAAGGTACCACAAGAGATGCACGATGCAAATATCATCACTTTGTATAAAAATAAAGGCGAAAAGGGCAACTGCAACAATTACAGGGGAGTCTTGCTACTAAGCATAGCAGAAAAAGCTTTCGCATAAGTCATCTTAGTGCATCTACAACAGCTGGCGAATCATGTCTACCCTGTCACAGTACGGCTTCAGGGCTGGAAGATCAACTATAGACATGATATTTTCTCTGTGTCAACGCAATGAAAAGTGCAGAGAGCAAAACCGACCATTGTACATCACATTTGTGGACCTAACCAAAGCATTCAACACAGTCAGCAGAGCACGTCTATTTGCAATATTAGAAAAGATAGGATGTCCACCAACCCTATTAAGTCTTATAATATCAGCGTTGGAAGGGACCTCAGGAGGTCATCTAGTCCAACCCCCTGCTCAAAGCAGGACCAATCCCCAACTAAATCATCCCAGCCAGGGCTTTGTCAAGCGTGACCTAAAAAACCTCTAAAGAAGGAGATTCCACCACCTCCCCAGGTAACCCATTCCAGTGCTTCACCACCCTCCTAGTGAAAAAGTTTTTCCTACTACTACTACTACTACTACTGCTACCACTGAGAACAGTCTAGATCCATCCTCTTTGGAACCCCCTTTCAGGTAGTTGAAAGCAGTTATCAAATCCCCCCTCACTCTTCTCTTCTGCAGACTAAATAATCCCAGTTCCCTCAGCCTCTCCTCATAAATCATGTGCTCCAGCCTCCTAATCATTTTTGTTGCCCTCCGCTGGACTTTTTTCCAATTTTTCCACATCCTTCTTGTAGTGTTGGGCCCAAAACTGGACACAGTACTCCAGATGAGGCCTCACCAATGCCGAATAGAGGGGAATGATCATGTCCCTCAATCTGCTGCCAATGCTCCTACTTATACAGCCAAAATGCCGTTAGCCTTATTGGCAACAAGGGCACACTGCTGACTCATATCCAGCTTCTCGTCCACTGTAACCCCTAGGTCCTTTTCTGCAGAACTGCTGCCTAGCCATTCGGTCCCTAGTCTGTAGCAGTGCATGGGATTCTTCCGTCCTAAGTGAAGGACTCTGCACTTGTCCTTGTTGAACCTCATCAGATTTCTTTTGGCCCAATCCTCTAATTTGTCTAGGTCCCTCTGTATCCTATCCCTACCCTCCAGCGTAGCTACCACTCCTCCCAGTTTAGTGTCATCTGAAAACTTGCTGAGGGTGCAATCCACACCATCCTCCAGATCATTAATGAAGATATTGAACAAAACCGGCCCCAGGACCGACCCTTGGGGCACTCCGCTTGAAACCGGCTGCCAACTAGATATGGAGCCATTGATCACTACCCGTTGAGCCTGACAATCTAGCCAGCTTTCTATCCACCTTATAGTCCATTCATCCAGCCCATACTTCTTTAACTTGCTGGCAAGAATACTGTGGGAGACAGTATCAAAAGCTTTGCTAAAGTCAAGGAATAACACATCCACTGCTTTCCCCTCATCCACAGACCCAGTTATCTCCTCATAGAAGGCAATTAAGTTAGTCAGGCATGATTTACCCTTGGTGAATCCATGCTGACTGTTCCTGATCACTTTCCTCTCCTCTAAGTGCTTCAGAATTGATTCCTTGAGGACCTGCTCCATGATTTTTCCAGGGACTGAGGTGAGGCTGACTGGCCTATAGTTTCCTGGATCCTCCTTCTTCCCTTTTTAAAAGATGGGCACTACATTAGCCTTTTTCCAGTCATCCTGGACCTCCCCCGATCACCATGAGCTTTCAAATATAATGGCCAATGGCTCTGAAATAACATCCGCCAACTCCTTTAGCACCTTCGGATGCAGTGCATCTAACCCGATGGACTTGTGCTCGTCTAGCTTTTCTAAATAGTCCTGCACTACTTCTTTCTCCACAGAAGGCTGGTCACCTCCTCCCCATATTGTACTGCCTAGTGCAGTAGTCTGGGAGCTGACCTTGTTCGTGAAGACAGAGGCACAAAAAGCATTGAGTACATTAGCTTTTTCCACATCCTCTGTCACTAGGTTGCCTCCCCCATTCAGTAAGGGGCCCACACTTTCCTTGACCACCTTATTGTTGCTAACATACCTGAAGAAACCCTTCTTGTTACTCTTAACATCCCTTGCTAGCTGTATCTCCACACAAGATCAGATGGGAAACTCTTCAACATGTCCCAACTTAAGTCAAAGACCAAAGTCAAAAAGGTGCTGATCAGGGAACTTCTATTCACTGATGATGCTGCCCTCATAGCCCACAATGATCTATTCCAAGAACTCATGTACCTCCTTTCAAGTACCTGTCAGGCATTTGCTCTCACCATCAGCATCATGAAAATGGTTGTATTAGGACAGGGGGTGCCACAAGATCCTTCAATTCCTTAAATGCAAACCAGCCAGAAGTAGTCCAAAAGTTCAGCTGTTTAGGTTCTACAGTGACCACCAACCTCTCACTGGATGAAGAACTAAATGTTCGTATTGGAAAGGCTGCCATCATCTCTAGCAGACTAACTAAAAGAGCATGGAACAACTCAAAGCTTAGCATCAAGACCAAAATGATAGTGTACCAAGCTTGCGTCCTCAGCACTCTCATGTATGGTGAGGAAACATGGACAACTTATGCTCATCAGGAGAAAAGGTTGAACGTTTCCACCTACCTTGTTTATGCCACATACTCAACACCAAATGGTAAGATAAAGTCACCAACATAGAGGTTCTTCAAAGGGCAAATTTACCAACTGTCACAGCCCTGCTCAAGCAAAGTTGACTGCACTGGCTGGGCCATCTGAGTAGGTTGGAAGACGGATGCATACCCAAGGACATGCTATATGGGGAGCTATCAGAGAGAATAAGAACAACAGGATGCCCCAAGCTTTTCTATAAAGACACATGCAAACGAGATATGAAGGAATTTGGAATTGATCCCGACCAATGGGAAATCTTGGCAAGTGATCATAACAAGTGGTGCCATCGTCTCCATCAAGGTATTAAAGTCCATGACAGGAGCTGGCTTCTACAGCTTGAAGAGAAAAGAGCCTATAGGAAGTAAGCAGCTCCCAACCAAGATACATACATTTGCAATAACTGCCAAAGATCATGTAAATCTCTGATTGGCCTATTCAGTCACATGAGACATTACAAACCATCTACATCATAGGCTGCAATTCCCACTGTCTCTTGCAGATGAAAGGATGCCAACAAAATTATTGTTTAACAGTTTTGTTATAGTTTATGAGAGATACCAAGTCACATTACTTTCAATAAGCAACGTGGGTCCAGATTCCTTGAGGGCTGGATGGATGCCAGCAGGGCAACCAAAGCCTGGCCAGCTCCCTAGAATTAACCTTTGAGTCTCATGCTTGGGTGATTACCCTAACAGGCTCCTCCCTCAGTGTGGAAACTAGGAAACTCTCACCTAGGAAGCTCCTGCAAAACTGTTCCCCAGTGATCATGCTAAACGCTTACCCTGGTGTTTTCCTTAAACTGCTGATCCACAGGTACTCACAAAAACCCTTCCCCGAGTGCTGCCCCAAAACTGTTCCCCTTAGGCACTCCCTGCAAAGTGCTCCTTTCTCTTCCCCTGCTGGCCTCTGGAGGGGTCTCTGAGAAGTTCAGCTGCAACAGTTCTCCCCCTAGAACTCTTCCCTTATTCTACCTAACATCCCTTTACTCTTTTCTTGTGGCCCTAAATGGAGCACAATTAATTGTCGTCCTTCCTGTTTCACCTCTTAGCTTCCTGGCAGTAGGGGAGCAGAATACGGCCCTGTTCCCTTTAACGAGGTCATAAATGTCTCAGATCTCAGACTGTCCTTGCTGTTGAATTGACCACTTGACTCTTTGTTACTGGTGAATTGTATGACAGGCACTATCCAAGATAAAGTGGTATTATATTGCAAAGCTTGTTCAGAAGGACTGAGTCCTGCATTCCCCTTGTTCTCTCCAACCCGGCTGCCAGTTCACAATGCACCCAAGAGCTATTTCATAATGGGCTTTTGTGTTAGCAAAGCATTGATCAAATACCTGGCTGATTAGCTCTCCAGGCACAAATCACACACTCACACTCTTCTCCATTACAAACGCAAAAGGAAAACTTCTGAAGGCATCTCAATGGTGTGAAGGATGAATGTAATGTCACACATAGATCATTAACTAAAGAAGAGTCAAGCCTTTCTCCTCAGGCAATTAACCACGTCCTTAGTTAGTCTTTTGTTGCTCCTTTCTCAGGCTCCAAGCACATGGCATTGAAAGGCAGCCTTTAGCGTATGCAATAAAAACAGCCTTCCCCATTGGTCTCCAGTACAGGCATCATCATGGCCTCCACCCAGCCCTCCCTGCTCCCCACGAGTCCTGGAAAGAGACTGGGTGTGTTCTGCTGTGTGTCATCAAAACTGGGGGCAAGGATTATGATCCCGTTTTTTTTAGATGGGGGAACTGAGGCACAATGAGGTTAGGGTCCAATTTACAAGGTATTTAAGCACCTAGTGCAGGGGTCGGCAAACTTTTTGGCCTGAGGGCCACATATGGGAATAGAAATTGTATTGCAGGCCATGAATGCTCATAAATTGGGGTTGGGGTATGGGAGGGGGTGAGGGCTCTGGTTGGGGGTGCAAGCTCTGGGGTGGGGCCAGAAATGAGGAGTTCAGGATATGGGAGGGGGCTCCGGGCTGAGGTATGTGTGGGGGTGTGTGAAGGCTCCAGATGGGGGTGTGGGCTCTGGGGTGGGGCTGGGGATGAGGGGTTTGGGTTGCAGGAGGCTGCTTCGAGTTGGGATTGAGGTTTGGGGTGTGGGGAAGGTGTGTGGGGGGGTGAGGACTCTGTCTGGGGGTGCGGTCTCTGGGGTAGGGCTGGGGATGAGAGGTTTGGGGTGCAGGAGGGTGCTCTGGGCTGGAATCGATGGGTTTGGAGGGCGGCAGGGGGATCAGGGCTGGGGCAGGGGAGGCTCAGGAGTGCAGGCTCTGGGCGGCGCTTACCTCAAGTGGTTCCCGGAAGCAGCGGCATGTCCCTTCCCCAGCTCCTACGCTGAGGCGTGGCCAGGCAGCTCTGCATGTTGCCCCGTCTGCAGGCACCACCCTTGCAGCTCCCACTGGCCACACTTCCCGGCCACTGGGAGCTGTGGGGGCGGCGCTTGGGGCGGGGGCAGTTTGCAGAGTGGAGCCTCCTGGCTGACCCTATGCATAGGAGCCGGAGGGGGGCCATGCCGCTGCTTCCAGGAGCCACGTGGAGCGGCCCCTGACCCTGCGCCCTGGCTGGAGCTCTGGAGAGGGACCATGCCACTGCTTCCGGGAGCTGCGTGGAGCGGCCCCCGTCCCTGCTCCCTGGCTGGAGCGCAGGAGTGGGGCAAGCCCCAATCGAGGGACGGATTAAAATGGCTAGTGGGCCGGATCCGGCCCGCAGGCCGTAGTTTGCCCACCCCTGACCTAGTGGGATTTACAGGCATGCCTGGGTGAGTTAGGTGCCCAACTCCCATTGACAGTCATGGGAGTTAGGTGCGTGATCTGCTTAGACTCTTTTGCACTAGGGCCCAGAGTTTTAAAGGTATTCAGGCATTGCTTCGCTCACTGCTGCAAGGTCTAAGTGCCTTAGATGGCTAAGGGCTAGATCCACATGGGGACTTAGGGGACTATCTGTATCTTTAGGTGTCTTCTGGGGCAAGGCTTTTGCTGAAGCTGTTCCACCTGGGAAATAATTAACTGTTTGTTGGTGCAGGACGGCGGGAGTCTAGGTCTCCCACATTCCACGTAAGTGCCCTGACTACTGGGCCACAGAGTCATTCGCACTCTCCTCTGGCATCACCACCTCCTCCTGCTCCTGTCTTTCGGGCAGAAAAGAAACAGCTAACTGCAGGAAAGGGCTCATGGTGGGGAATCCTCAGCAGAAATTTGGAGCCTCCCTGCAGTCTGGGTTGAGGTGTCTTAGTCCCCTTGAGGGGCAGGGCTTAGACACACCCCTTTCCTCAGTGCCGCCTACTGGCTAGGTTAGGCAATCCCATTCTCAGGCACTTACCTCTCCCCACTCATCGTTTAGGGTGCTGGGCACAACACTGAGCGTTGCAATGCCCAAGTCTCTTTGTGGAGCAAGACCCAGATCTTCCAAGGTATTTGATGTCAATGGAAGTTAGGTGCCTAAATACCTTTGAGGAGCTGGGCCTCGGTGACTTTCCCAAAGTTACACAGGAAGTCTTTTAGAATCCGCATCTCCTGTGTGTGAGCAGCGAGGAAACATGAGCAACAAGCAGCACGTTCTTACAGAGAGCAACAGCCAAATCATGTTAACCAAACCTGATATATTTAAAGATCGTATTACGAAATTAGAGGTGAGAGGCCAGGAGGTCGGGGTTACACATGGGAAGTTTTAGTAAAGCATTGGAGACAACAGGGCCTCTCACAATCAGACTGTCCAACTCAATTCCAGTTAGCTGGGATACAGTCGAAAACTGGCTCTAAACAAAAGATAAATGATAAACAGCAACATATCAGGTTGCGGGAATGTTGTGGTGAGCGAGTTTAGGCTTATTCTGATCTAACATCTCAACTGGTGATTTGGAAAAGGGTGAATTAATTTTGCAAGCAGTACCTACCAAGGAGATGTTAAAAGGACAAAGATGTAAGAATCTTGATGAAAATGTGAAAAATGATGCTTGGGTAGCAGAGAGAGATTGACTGGGGGTCAGGAACAGCAGGGATTTTGTGAGGGTTTTTGCTAGAACTGAATAAATTATTCACTACACATTATTTATTCAGTAAGTTTTGCCTTTTTATTCTGTTCACAGACAGTCCACGAACAGATTGTGAATTTTCCAAATTTTGTCATTATGAAAAAGGTCATGGTATCTTTCCCAAAGATTTTACAGACTTTCCTCTGCGTTTTGAGCCTCTCTTTCCTCTAGCTCCATTGCAGTTTTCATCTTACCTTAGCCTGCTGGTTTCCTCACAGCTCTTAATTTAAATGCTCTCCCAAAACTTGATTTATTTTACATGCCAGCAGCTTGGTTCCATTTTGATTAAGGCGGAGACCCTCCCCTCTGCATAGGTTCACCCTTATAGAATCATAAAATATTAGGGTTGGAAGAGACCTCAGGAGGTCATCTAGTCCAATCCCCTGCTCAAAGCAGGACCAACACCAACTAAATCTTCCCAGCCAGGGCTTTGTCAAGCCAGGCCTTAAAAACCTCTAAGGATGGAGATTCCACCACCTACCTAGGTAACCCATTCCAGTGCTTCACCCCCCGCCTAGTGAAATAGTGTTTCCTAATATCCAACCTAGACTTTCCCCACTGCAACCTGAGACCATTGCTTCTTGTTCTGTCATCTGCCACCACTGAGAACAGCCTACCTCAATCCTCTTTGGAACCCTCCTTCAGGTAGTTGAAGGCTGCTATCAAATTCCCCATCACTCTTCTCTTCTGCAGACTAAATAATCCCAGTTCCCTCAGCCTCTCCTCATAAGTCGTGTGCCCCAGCCCCCTAATCATTTTTGTTGCTCTCCACTGGACTCTCTCCAATTTGTCCACATCCCTTCTGTAGTGGGGGAATCAAAACTGGACGCAATACTCCAGGTGTGGCCTCACCAGTGCCGAATAGAGGGGAATAATCACGTCCCTCAATCTGCTGGCAATGGTCCTACTAATACAGCCCAATATGCCCTTAGCCTTCTTGGCAACAAGGGCACACTGCTCACTCATATCCAGCTTCTCATCCACTGTAATCCCCAGGTCCTTTTCTGCAGAACTGCTGCTTAGCCAGTCGGTCCCTAGCCTGTAGCGGTACATGGGATTCTTCCTTCCTAAGTGCAGGACTCTGCATTTGTCCTTGTTGAACTTCATCAGATTTCTTTTGTCCCAATCCTCCAATTTGTCTAGGTCACTCTGGACCCTATCCCTACCCTCCAGGGTATCTACCTCTCCTCCCAGTTTAGTGTCACCTGCGAACTTGCTGAGGGTGCAATTAATCCCATCATCCAGATCATTAATAAAGATATTGAACAAAACTGGCCCCAGGACCGACCCCTGGGGCACTCCGCTTGTTACCGGCTGCCAACTAGACATCGACCTGTTGATCACTACCCATTGAGCCCGACAATCTAGCCAGCTTTCTATCCATCTTATAGTCCATTCATCCAATCCATACTTCTTTATCTTGCTGGCAAGAATACTGTGGGAGACCGTATCAAAAGCTTTGCTAAAGTCAAGATATATCACATCCACCGATTTCCCCATATCCACAGAGCCAGTTATCTCATCATAGAAGGCAATCAGGTTGGTCAGGCATGACTTGCCCTTGGTGAACCTATGTTGACTCTTCCTGATCACCTTCCTCTCCTCCAAGTGCTTCAAAATGGATTCCTTGAGGACCTGCTCCATGATTTTGCTGGGGACTGAACTGAGGCTGACCCGTCTGTAGTTCCCCGGGTTCTCTTTCTTCCCCTTTTTAAATATGGACACAATATTTGCCTTTTTCCAATCATCCAGGGCCTCGCCGGATCGCCACGAATTTTCAAAGTTAATGGCCAATGGTTCTGCAATCACATCAGCCAACTCCCTCAGCATCTTTGGATGCATTAGATCTGGACCCATGGACTTGTGCATGCCCAGTTTTTCTAAATAGTCCTTAACCTGTTCTTTCACCACTGAGGGCTGCTCACCTCCTCCCCATACTGTGTTGCTCAGTGCAGCAGTCTGGGAGCTGACCTTGTCTGTGAAGACTGAGGCAAAAAAAACATTGAATACTTCAGCTTTTCCCACATCATCTGTCACTATTTTGCCTCCCCCATTCATTAAGGGTCCCACACTTTCCCTGACCTTCTTTTTGCTAACATACCTGTAGAAAAACCCTTCTTGTTACCCTTCACATCCCTTGCTAGCTGCAACTCCAATTGTGCCTTGGCCTTCCTGATTACACCCCTGCATGCTCTAGCAATATTTTTATACTCCTCCCTAGTCATCTGTCCAAATTTCCACTTCTTGTAAGCTTCCGTTTTGTGTTTAAGCTCACCAAAGATTTCATTGTTAAGCCAAGCTGGTCGCCTGCCATATTTGCTATTGTTTCTGCACATCGGGATGGTTTGTTCCTGTGCCCTCAGTAAGGCTTCTTTCAAATACATCCAGCTCTCCTGGACTCCCTGCCCCCTCATATTAGCCTCCCAGGGGATCCTGCCCATCAGTTCCCTAAGGGAGTCAAAGTCTGCTTTTCTGAAGTCCAGGGTCTGTATTTTGCTACTCTCCTTTCTTCCTTTTGTCAGGATCCTGAACTCGACCATCTCTTGGTCACTGCTGCCTAGGTTGCCACCCACTTCTACTTCCCCTACCAATTCTTCCCTGTTTGTGAGCAGCAGGTCAAGAGGAGTTGGTTCCTCTCGCACTTGTACCAGAGAAGTTGTCCCCAACACTCTCCAAAAACTTCCTGGATTGTCTGTGCACTGCTGAATTGCTCTCTCAGCAGATGTCAGGGTGATTGAAGTCCCCCATGAGAACCAGGGCCTGTGATCTGGAAACTTCAGTTAGTTGTCCAAAGAAAGCCTCGTCTACGTCATCCTTCCTATCTGGTGGTCTATAGCACAGGCCCACCATGACATCACCCTTGTTGCTCTTGCCTCTAAACTTAACCTAAAGACTCTCAACAGGCTTTTCTCCAGTTTCATATTGGAGCTCTGAGTAATCATACTGCTCTCTTACATACAACGCAACTCCTCCACCTTTCCTTCTGTACCTGTCCTTCCTGAACAGTTTATACCCATCCATGACAGTGCTCCAGTCATGTGAACTGTCCCATCAAGTTTCTGTTATTCCAATCACATCATAGTTCCTTAATTGTGCCAGGACTCCAATTCTTCCTGCTTGTTTCCAGGCTTCCCTTCCTCCAAGTGTTCCCCACATACCTAGTTAACTTCTTTGCACCATCTTCACCACCACACACTGAGAGCCGGAAGTTCCCCTTCCCTTGCTGGAACTGGCAACATTTGAGAGAAAGCTAAAAATGACCGAGGCTGTGAACCTTCTACCTAGCAGCCTAAGTTTAGCTTCCAGGACCTCTCGCCTACATCTCTGGTGTCAGCATATACCATGGTCACAATCTTCTCCCCAGCACTCATCAGAGTCCATCTCTGTGTCTGGTGATACCTGCCTTCTTTGCACCCAGCAGGCAAGTCGTCAAGCAATTCTCATGGGCACCACATCCCCGACTGTCTATGTGCTGATGATTGAATTCCCAGTCACCACAACCAGTCTCCCAGTTGCACCCCCTAGCATTGCAGCAATCTCCTTGGTGTGGGAGGAATTGCCAGTCTCCACTACCTCAGTCAGAAGGAGGATCCCATGTAAGGGGCTGTGTCCCTCCATTCTACCTTCATGCCCTTCCATTGTGAGACTGGCTTCCTCAGCTAAAGGATCAGGGAAGACAGTTCTGAAGTCGTCCTGTTCCACAATGTCCCCATAGGCTGTGCCTATAAACATTCTGTCTCTCTCTGCTCCCCCAGTTCAGCAGCTCTGACCCCTACATGCTGCACCTGGGTTCTGAAAGCCAGGAGTTGCTAACTGGGTACACATACACTACTTAACTGAAAGGCAAGAGCAATAATTGGGTATTGCCTACTCTGATTAGTTGGCTGCTGGTCTTCTACTTCCAGAATCAGATTGGGTTTCAACTCTGAGAAGAGTTGAATTAACATTTTTGTAGCCTTTTCATTATTTATTCAGGGAAAATATTTTATTATTATTTATTATTAGTATAGAGATTTTAATTTCTCAGTATAGCACCCTATTAACAACTGTCATATATCTATAAGATTCTAAATTAACTGTATTGATGCAAGAAATGGACCCAAGCATCATTGTAGACAGCTCAATTGTAAACCGCTACTCAATGTACAGTTGCAGTGAAATAAGCAAACAAGATGTTAGGATGCATAAGGAATGGGATTGAGAATAGAGAAAATAATATAATGCTTTAATATAAATCAATGGTGCTACTTCATCTAGATATTGTGTGCAGAATTGGGTATCTCATCTCAAGAAAGATATTGCAGAGTTAGAGTGGTTTAGAGAAGGGTGACAATAATGATCAAGGGCCTGTAAAAATCTCATATAAAAAGAGATTGGAATGACTGGATTTGTTTACCTTAAAGACACAAGGATAAAAGGAGGTGTGGTAAAATGTATATCAAATAACGAATGTCCTAGAAAAGGTAGAATGGGGGAACAGAAGTTCCCAGTCTCAGAACACAAAAACAAGGGGACAGTCAATGACACTAAAACATGGCAAATTCAAAGCCTAAAAAAGGAGATGCTTTTTCACGCAATGCATAATTGGACTGTGGAACTCACTATCACAGGTTATCGTTGCGGCCCAGAATTTAACATAGGGATTGGACTGTTATCTTGTTACTGAGACTATCCGGAGTTGTCTTAATGAAGGATGACAAGCATTTGGGAAGGGATTTTGAACATCCTACTTCAGGCCTCAAGTCGATCTCTAACTATCAGAGACAAGAATGAAACCTAACATGGAGGCAGACTATCCCACACCTGCTACTGCAGGGTTCTTTACCTTCTTCTGTGGTATCTGGGGTGGGCTACTGTCAGAAACAGGAGCTAGATGGACCGTGGGGCTAATCCAGTCTGGCAAGTCCTGTGTTCTCATTACACAGAGGTGCTGTGGAGTTTGTCCGAGCTTCAAAAGAATTTTGAGTTCTCATTAAAATTGTGCACATCTGTAACACCTGCTATCTATTAACGAGTCTACCTCCTCTGATTGGAGCATAAGTATTAGTAGGAGCATTGCCAGCAGATTGAGGGACGTGATCATTCCCCTCTATTCGACATTGGTGAGGCTTCATCTGGAGTACTGTGTCCAGTTTTGGGCCCCACACTACAAGAAGGATGTGGAAAAATTGGAGAGAGTCCAGCGGAGGGCAACAAAAATGATTTGGGGGCTGGAACACATGACTTATGAGGAGAGGCTGAGGGAACTGGGATTGTTTAGTCTGCAGAAGAGAAGAATGAGGGGGGATTTGATAGCTGCTTTCAACTACCTGAAAGGGGTTTCCAAAGAGGATGGATCTAGACTGTTCTCAGTGGTGGCAGATGACAGAACAAGGAGTAATGGTCTCAAGTTGCAGTGGGGGAGGTTTAGGTTGGATATTTGGAAAAACGTTTTCATTAGGAGGGTGGTGAAGCACTGGAATGTGTTACCTGGGGAGGTGGTGGAATCTCCTTCCTTAGAGGTTTTTAAGGTCAGTCTTGACAAAGCCCTGGCTGGGATGATTTAGTTGGGAATTGGTCCTGCTTTGAGCAGGGGGTTGGACTAGATGACCTCCTGAGGTCCCTTCCAACCCTGATATTCTATGATTCTATGATCTTAGCAAGGGATGGGGTGGATTTGTCATCAGCTGAAGTCTTTACATCAAGACTGGGTGTTTCTTTTTAAAAGAGGTGCTCTAGCTCAACCAGCAGTCATGGGCTTGATGCAGGAATTCTGGGGTGGAATCTGGGTTGTGCAGATAGTCACACTAGTTAGTCACAATGATCTCTCATGGCCTATAAACTCTGTCCCCCGCCCCAAGCCATACATTTATGAGAGCACATCTTATTTTCCTTAGCTTCTTTGGTTCGAACTAACATTAGGTTTTATTTGCTGCCATGGGACCATATAATCCCTTCTGCTCTTAGATGTGAAATGGACAATGATGCAAAGAACCTGCTGTAGTTACATGCTCTGATGGAAACAGGGGCTATGAGTTTCAATGGCATTAACTCCTCCATGTGAGCTTGATGCAGTCAGGACCCCATGGTTTTGGGCAGTGTTGCGGTGCTGGAATTATATGCATTTCTATATTTCTGTTACACTTTTGATTTCATACAGTAATAATTGTAGCAAAGGCTGCTGCTTTGTTTGCTTAATTCAGCAACTTTGGCGTCAAAGACTAATTGCTTTGAATGTGAGATAGTCTGTGATGGAAAATTCACTGTTCATAAGAAATATGATTATAGATCACAGAATTTGTTTATCTCCCCTGCATAATGCTGGACTCAAATATCTGGGGTTTATTAACCCGGTACAGGTAAAGGAGCTTGTCTTCCTCTTTATCAATCATATTGATTGTTTTTTTAAGGAATCACTTGGGTAAAAGGAATATCAATACTTGCTGGATCTTAGCTGCAGCCCCCGAGGAGGAAGAGAACAGAACTGAACATGTTTGAGTGTGTAATGTGGTTTTGTAATCTCTCTTATGTATCCTGGTAAACACATGGGGATTCATCATGAGGAGCATGATTTCCCCCCCAGCTGAATCAATTGTATGACTAATTCTTTCCATTTGTCACCTCATATAAAATCGTCTCTCTTTGGGTTCTAAGGAAATTGGGGTGATTCCAAAGTGGTGTCTACCTCAATGTTTTGCACAGGAGTATGTATGAGTGTGTCCATGTCGCCCTGTATTAATGTAGTCCTCTAACGTGACTTGGATTACAGCACTGAGTACGGGGAAGTGAGGACTCCCCTTTCCCACCTTTGCAGGCTGGACCTTGGGTCCACATGTGTAGGAAAGAAGAGTCACTATGCTCCTGCTTCCATCCCACCCGCCTGGCAACAGTAGGTGGAGAACGGCCGTAAACAGTTTCTTAATGTATTAGGCTTAGACTTGCATGTTTTTGCTTTATTTTGCTTGGTAACTTACTTTGTTCTGTCTGGTATTACTCAAAACCTCTTAAATCTGACTTTTTATACTTAATAAAATCACTTTTGTTTATTAATTAACCCAGAGCAAATATTAATACCTGGGGGAGCAAACAGCTGTGCATATCTCTCTATCAGT
>NW_020664561.1:2441178-2481010 GCF_002925995.2 Terrapene triunguis | reverse complement strand
CCCCACCAAAAAAAGGGTTTGGATTAGAAAAGTCACCTGTTCTGTTGGTGACTGACCCAGCTAGGAAAGATGTACCGGGATGAGCCCTCGCCCTCCTGTTCTGTCTCACCCATGCAGCTGCACTCGGCTTCTGCTCCTTCCAGGCTGGAGCAACCCCCATTGCACCAGTTAATGTGGCCAAGTGTGAGGAGAGCAAAGTTTGGGCTGTGAATGCTCCCGCCTCTCCTCTGCCTCTGCTGTGCTGTGGAGCTCCTTAGCATAATTTGCCTGACACAGTTGGCTGGCAGTTTTGGATGCACATGCCCCTTGGCCTGAAGATCGGGCCCTCTGTTTGCTCTGTTTCAAGCCACTTGGTGCTCTGACAGTGGCTCTGTAAATTCCTGCAGCACTCTAGGGTGAATTCCATCAGGCCTTGCTGCGATGCATATATTCACCTTATCTAAACACACTCTCTTGCCTCTCCCTAACTCCACCATCTGACCTTTGCTTTTCCTCATTAGTTAATAGCACATCAAGTGTCGGGTTACCATTAACCTCATAAATGAGCGATGAACTGTATTTAGCTGAAGATTGGCTAATAATTACCGTAAGTATCTGTGAGTGAATTACAGCTAATGTATATAACACCATTGGGGCAATTAGCTCAAGTGACTCTCACAAGTGTATAGAAACAAGAGCAGTTCAGTCCTGTCGGTTTATCACTCAAACCTGTGCTAATTAAACAGACTGGAGCTCTGCATGTACAGTGGGGGTTTTCCAACCTTCTCTCAGTGCAGTCAGAATTCAGGGCAACAAAACCAGTGGCTGATTGTGCCACCTGCCCTGGCCCCATACACTGCTCCAGTGGTTAACAGGGGCTCAAAAGGAGTCATAAATGGCTGAGGGACCATTCACAGAGCTGTTGTGCCGTCCCCCTTGCAAACACCAGAGTAGGAGATGTGGCGGGGGAGTAATGATGAGTATTGTGGGGGATTCTGGGATGCAGTGCAGCCCATATGGTGTCCTGGAGATAGGGTGACAATATTTTCCCAAAGGGAAAATGGGACACCACAGGAGGCTGGTCTGAGGCCCCCATCCCTGCAGGGCCCCGAGCACCTCCTGCCTGCGTGGGGCCGGCCCAAGGCCCCCCTCTGCTGCCCACCCACATGGGGCTGGCATTAGGGTGACCAGACGTCCCGATTTTCTCGGGACTGTCCCGATATTTGCTTGTTTGTCCCATGTCCCGACTGATGTTTGGTGGGGACGTGGGACAAACAAGCAATTTTGCCCTCTGCTCCGGCGCAAAGGCGGAGCCTGGAGGGGCTCTTGCCCCCCCTGCCCCGACTCCGCCCCCTCCTTCCCCCATTGGATCCCTCCCCAAATCCCTGCCCTGGCCCCGCCTCTTCCCCAAGCACATGGCATTCCTCCTCCCACCCAGGTTTGCATGCGGGCCGTGGCTGGGAGCGCAGCGCGGAGGCTGCTCCAGCCCTGTAGCTCCTGGGGCAGCGCAGTAGGTCTGGGAGCAGCGCGGAGTGGGCAGGGCCTGGGCGGGGGGTGGAGACACGCGTGGGGCGGACACGCTCCTGCCGGGAGGGGCCGGGCCCGGCTTCCTGGTTCGCCCCCTGCCCGGGTGGGTCCCCGAGCTCCCCGTGGCTGGAGAGGGGCTGCCTGGGGCTGCGGGGGTGAGTGTCCCAGTTGGGGCGAAGCAGAGCAGCCTCTGCTGCGGGGCCGGGGCGACGGAGCCCGGGAGCGGCTGGGCCAGGAGCTGCAGGAGGAGCCCGGAGTGCGGCTCGGCTGCACAGCTCGGAGCCCAGGCTGGGCCCGGAAGCGAGGGGATGGGGGAGCTGGGGGTGTATCGGGGGTTGGAGCCGAGAGTTGGGTGGAGACGGGGCTGTGCCACTGCCACCTGGCGGGGGGGCGCTCCGGCTTTTTTTTTTTTTCTTTTTTCCCCCCCCCCCCCCCCCCCCCCGCATCCTGATATTTCATCTTTGTCATCTGGTCACCCTAGCTGGCATTACCGCTCACCCCCCCCCTCTTCCCCCGCATGTTCCTCCACGCCTCGCTGGGTCACACCTCACTTTTTTGGCAAAACTGCATTTGTCCTGTTTGCTCTTGCCAATTGATGGTCAGTTGGCAAGAGCAATTTATGGGGAAAATGCCCAGTTTTGCCAAAAAAAGTTGGGACAGCCAGGACAGGGCTTTAAAAAGGTACTGTCCCAGCCAAAACGGGATGTATGGTCACCCTACCTGGGAAGGCTGCCATAAATTAAAGCACACCAAGGCCTGTATTGGCACCAAAACCCAGAATCCCTTGCTGTAGGATGCCTGTTTGCTGCCCTTTCATCCCAGATGCTGCCCCCGCATCACAGTGCTGCATACATGGGAGTATGTAAAATTTTGTGGGATGGCAAGATTACGTGAAAACTCTTCTGCCATTGTTTTAATATGAGCGTTTGTATACCTGGGTGTTTATAGCACTTCAGTGTTCACTTGATATATCTTCCCTGCAGAAAAATGCTTTAAAATGATAATAACAGGTAAGAAAAAATTATCTTTAGTTCACTCACCACCTTCAGAAAATGTTCACATCGGGGATATGAAAGATATTAGTGCAATTGCTTGATGGTTGCCTCCCACTCAGCTGCTTACTAAGTCAAAATACAAAACGCACCAGTTTTCACCGTACTTTCTTAGCACTTCAAGTAAGCTGCTAATCTAAAATGAAAAGTGAGCTAAGCATAGAACATGTAGTGAGTGTTCCCGGTAACCAGGCTGCAAGGAGCATGCTGAACAGAAAGAGACATTTTAATATCATTTTCAGAGTCTACAAAACTTTCTGAAGCTTGTTGGGTCATTGTAGCTATCGCATAGCTAACAAAAGGTTCGCTGCTGTGCATTGTGTTTGTAATGAATTCTGGGATAATGCCAGTGAACCAGGAAGATGTCAGCGAGCCTAGAAACAATTTTTCAATGGTTAGTTAAAAGCTTGTTCTGTGCTGAATGGCTGGGCACATAAACCAGAGTGTAATTCAGCTGTTGCTTTATTTTTGATGCTCCCCTTTAAATCTTCATTATGTGGAAGGAATTGGATTTAGAAGAGTCTGGGATACCTGCTGTGTAAACACAGTGTGTCCCAATCTGAACTTTGTTCTGACATGCTGTGAATTTAACCAAGTGTGAAAAAATAGAAGGCAAGTGTAGGCTCTATTCCACGCCATTGAGAAGTCAGTGGCTGCCACCCCACTGATCCTATATCGCTTTACTAGTCCTCTTCGCCACTTAGACTCCCATGAGCTTTTCAGCTTATAACAAAAAAGCCACTCCCTTTGACCTGTGTGACGGAGAGCTGAATTTAGTGCCACATGACTGCATAAAAGACTCCTGTGGCATTAAAATGGTCCATGGGGAAAATATAAACCTAATTACAAGAAACACAAAGTAGAAGCAGCATTTATCTGTAATTTTAAAAAGTATTTATTTGGAGTTTCTCAGCCTTCTCCCCTCCCTGAGTGTTCCATTACCCACAGGGAAAGAGCTCTGGCAAAATGCAAGCATTTCAGTTCACAGTTTACCCTTTAAACTTATCAGCTAGCGGCAGGGAATGTTTCTCTTTAAATAGATTTAAAAAAAAAAATTGAATTTCCCCAATCTAACAAAGAGAAACGCTGCTAAAGAACAATGGCTGCAGTTGGTGGGTAAGCTGCAGTAATGTGCTCTGCTGCTGCACACCCTGTTCTCCAGCTGAGGGAGGAAGCAGAGAGAATTAAACCTTCCAATTCTAGAACTTCCAAGAACCTCAGTGTGCTCATGTCTTTATATATTTATATATATATATTTCTATAAGCGATGGGCCAACCCAACAACAGAATCTGAAACCCGTGCTCCTGACCTATTCAATTAATAGATTTTATGGCCAGAAGGGACCGTTATGATCATCTAGTCTGACCTCCTGAATAGCCCAGACCATAGAAATGCATTGACCGTTTGCTGCATCAGTTTCAGTAACAATGGTGGAGCTAGAGGATCACTTTCATAAAAATGCCCAGTCTTGATTTAAAGATACCAAATGATGGAGACTCCACCACACTCCTGGGTAATGTGTTCCAATGGGTAATTCCCTTCAAAAATATGCACCTTATTTCTAGTCTGAATTTAACTTGAGTTCCCTTCCTTTGGATCTTATTCTGTCTGTTACATTAGATAGCCCTTTAGTGTCAGAAATCATCTCCCCATACAGATATTCACAAACTGTCACCCGTTAACGTTCTCATGGCTAAGGTGAAGTCCCTCAATCTCTTTATCCTCTTGCTATCAGGCAGATTTTCCAGGCTTCGAACTATCCCTATCCTTGTGGCTGTTTTCTGAGCCATTTCCAATTCGTCAGCATACTTTCTGAAGTGTGGGCACTGGATATGCTATTCCAGTAACAGTCTCACTAATGCTGTACACAGAGATAATATCACCTCCCTACTCCTACTGCGTATCAGGGGAGTGGGGAACTGGTTCAAATTCATATCAAATTTGCAGATTGATCCCCTCCTTATAATAGTTGAATTACAATGCCAGGCCTGGACCTTGACATCTGGATTCAAATATGAATTTTGATCTGTGTGCCCTTCTTTGATTTTTATGAAATTCTGATGGCTGTAGGTTCTGAGAACCTCATACTTATTAAATCAAGCATGACAACAGCAACACTTAACATTTCTACTGCAATATGTGAATCTGGATGGACAGCTGCTATAGAACATTCTTCCCAAGGCATGCTTTATCAAAATGGTAGAGGACAGAATCTAGGATGTTTGGGAGAGAGAGAAGCTGAAAACACAAGCAAAGTCCCAGTCTTCTCTACAGGACTCAGTTGTCCCTCCCAAAGGATGAAAAGCAGATCAACCTGCCTGATTGACTACATGGGCCTCTTCAAATCTCTGGACCAAGAATGGAAGTAGGATAACCCATGGCCTAGGGTCATAGTTAAGGAAATTGGGAACTGGCATAGATCAGCATCAGTTTATTTGGGGCTGGACTGTGACCCTGGCAATGCACTTGTGCAGATGAGTAAGGGAATGCTTTGTTTCCCTGCGTCATCTATCCACACAGCAGATAGAAACATAGGTGGGGGAAAACAGCCCCTGAAGGACCACTATGAACCATCCTATGCAGGCGGGCAAGGGTGGCCAGGAGTGGGTGGTACCTGGCTCAGGTCCTACAAATGTAGCCAGCGCAGCTGAGACAATGAAGAGGTGGCAGTCATTTGTGCCAAGCACAAGGCACATTGCTTTCTCCTTCCTCCCAGAGTCGGGGGGGGGGGGGGGGAACCAGGGACAAGACAATCTCTGTGCCACCATCTGGATCCTCATCCGCTCCTGGGGCAACACAGCTATGCACTGCCTCTTGCTGCTCAGGGTGGTTCCTAGACTCTTACTGAAAGATGGGGTCTTACACACATTTCAGCTAACACTGAGATGATTAGATCTCCTTGGAGCCCCAGTGACAGGACGGGCTCGGTAAATACATCTGATCTCTTTGTCTTTTCCCACCTTGTAGAGAGAGCTCTATTTTAACTAGCTGTAGCAATACAACAAAGGAGGAATGGAGTCTGGCATGAAGGCCTCTCAGTTATGTGACTGGATTCTCAAGGAGATGACCATTAGTGATGAAACACTGAAAGGGACAATTAATTTGGTGGCAGCAATAACTTCAATTGTTTCCCCCTGTAATCACTGTATCCCCCACTGTGTATTGCATGGCCAGCCGATTGGTGGGAATATGGGTTTGTCACATTAACAACAATAGACTCAGCTCTACTAATGGTGGGTCAGTATCATTGTCCCCATTTTACAGGTGGGGAAACTGAGGCACAGAAAGGGGAACTGATGTATTTAAGGCAATCCGTAACTCAGTGGTAGATCCAAGCAGGGAACTTCCCAGTTCCTGTCTGCCAGTCCCATTCTCAACCTATTAGGCCATACTGCTTCTCGGAGTCCACCAATACATTCCCCCACAAAACCCCTGCCTCTGACTTGATGAAAAATGTGTTAATTAAAAGCTGGGTGAGTTGAGTTTCTGCATCCCCACCCCCACCCCATGGAGCAGGGACTTTGTATTATTGTGTCTATCCTACAAAGGTGAAAACTAAGACCCAAGCTAGCTTTAATCAACCAAAGCAATAACACTGCAGCAGCACAAACGTCAGTGCTAGCTGTACAAGCCCATCCAGAGCCCTGGGTAACTGCTTGCAGGGCTGGCCTGTGCCAAAGCACATGCTGCTGCAGCGTCAGTGCTCCAGTTCCCAAACTAGCTAGATTCAAGCTAGCTCCAGTATTTCACCCTACGATTGCAGTATAGACATACTGCAAGGCACAGAGGCAGGGGAGGCTCTATGTTGTTTTTTGCTGCTCCAAGCACGGCAGTCAGGCAGCCTTCGGTGGCATGCCTGCAGGCGGTCCACTGCTCATGTGGATTTGGTGGTGTTTCTGCGGGTGATCTGCTGGTCCTGCGCCTTCGCCGTACCCGCCGCCAAATTGCTGCCGAAGCCGTGGGACCAGTGGACCTCCCGCAGGTATGCCGTCGAAGGCGGCCTCACTGCCGCCCACACGACGACCGGCACGACGCCCCCCGCGGCTTGCAGCCCCAGGCATGCGCTTGCTGCGCTGGTACCTGGAGCCGCCCCTGCACAGAGGGGGTAATTTTCAAAAGCACAAAGGCATCCAGCTCCTAATGATTTTCATTGGAGGACAAGGTGACAGTAAAACAAGCTCATAATGGCAATAGGACTACAGTTTTCCATCCAAACTTTTTTTTCCCAAATGGAATAGTGGGCTTTTGACAAGCCAATTTTTTTTTCTTTTCAAAATGTGTCTGCTTCCTATGGAAAATGTCAGCTTTTGGTCCAAACACCAATAATGTGGGCTTTACAAGTTTTCAGTTTTTAAATAAGTCAAACTTTTCCTGGAGACTCTTGGCTTCTTATTGTCCACCCAGCTCTGTTTGGCTCGTGTTATCACTGTTAATGTTCAGACTGTGACATATTATTGCTGCCTCAAGCTACGTTAACTTGTGCTTCATTTTGGACATCAAACGTAGGGCTATTGCTGTAGATCATCTGGTGCAAATTGTTTCACTGCTGCTTCTCCACGTTCCTACTCGCCCTTCCCCCACATTGCACTGGAAGCCGTGTGCACTGGGAATGCTGCAGTGCTGCTGCCTTCAGAGCGTTGGCACCCAGTGCTTGGATGTTTTCCGAAGTGATGTTTTTCTGTGGAAAAAGCCAGTTTGTCAAAATTAAAACCACCTGCTGATTTGGATGAAATTTCAGCAGAAACCAGGCTGAAGTTTCAGAGGGAGTCCTGCCTGCCAGGTAGTTTCAACACCTGCCTGCCAGATTGCCCATCCCACTCATTGGCAGCCCACCTGGCTTGGACTTCCAGGATCCCAGCTCCTCTGGAGCCTGTGTTAGACTGATGGGTGGTGTTAGTGCTATGGTGTATTGCTGGTGGTGCAGAGTTGTTAATGCCGCAAGCGTCTGCTGTTCTTGGAGGTCCGGTGTTAGCTGCACTAGGCTAGGGAATGCAGCTTGCTGATTCAGCAGACCTCGAGGTTGTGTAAAGAAATATCGCAGGCTTGGTTTGGTAGTGAAGGTGCTTGGCCAGGTTTATTGTCAGCAAAACACGGTACTAGCACCATGTCCTATGGGTCGCAGGGACACTAACACAGGTATGACCATGACAAGGTAAAGGCTCAGTCACCATAATAGGATGCTGTCCTCTTGGCTGATACAAAGAGGTGCCTCCTATGACTTTTCCTTTTATACAATTGCTACAAACAAGTTGTGTACTGCACCCTAGATGGCGTCAGTTACCACCCTTATCCTTATACCTGCTATTTAGAACAAAACGTCCTCATTCATTATCCTGTGACTCAATTGTTATCTGACAAGGGTCGGTGTGTTCCTGTACCATCTCTTGGGAATTTGTTTACGTAGTTACTTGAGAACTCTGGGTGTTCTTGTACCATCCTCTCTGGTCAGGAATGTGCTTACTTGGTTAGCCAATACCTGGTGTGTTACTGTATAGCCAAAGCCTACTCTGGTTCATACTCTGAGTTATGCCTAGGACTCCAGCATGGCCTACAATGGGCAGCCAAGAGCCTGGAAATGCTGGGAGTTCCAGCTCCTGATCTTGTGGCTTCTTGACAGCCTGGGCTCCCAGGGGTTCTGGTTCCTTGGAAGCCCACCAGATAGACTGTGCCTGAGCGGAGGCTCTCAGGGCTTCCTGAGCTGCCTGGCTCCACACCTGGTGGGCTGCTCAGGGAGCCTCAGAAACATCTCAAAAAGGTTGAAATACAATGCCAGGTCAGCTTTTGAAAAGGAAATTCTGGAATTCTCAATTTCACATTTCGTTTTCGTTCCATTTTGGAACGGTTATTTTTTTTTAAATTTCAGAATTTCTTGTGGAATGGGAGTTCCCATTTCTGGCTGGAACTCTCATGGCATCGTGCTGCTTAGTCCTTTTTATGCCACGCAGGTTATTTTGAATTGTTCTTATCTTGCAACAAGCTTCCTCCCTTTCTGGGAAGCGACCACGTAGTTGGTGATATCATTGACATTGCTAAAAACAAAGGAAATAAACAGCACCATGTGCTCATGATGGTAGCACCTAACGATCCCAGCTGAGATCAGGCCAACTGAAGAGCAAGGACTAGAACCTGTGTCTCCTGCCTCCCAGTACAGCGTCCTGGCCACTCAACCACACAGCTGCTAAAACCAGCACATTAACTCTTTCTGTGCCCACAGCATTCTTACCCTCCCAATTAGGGGCTGTAACCTGGAAATAAAAACTCTCACTGCCAAGGGGCAAATTTTGCAGCTTTGTGTACAATGTGTATCTTTAGCTGGCCAAGTCCAATAGTGCATTGAAAATGATGAAAGTGTTTTAAAAACATTTTTATAAGACCGTCTGTGCATCCACTCACTCTGCTGTGCATCCCCACAATGACCATTCAGCCCCCAGTCCCACCTCTTTGTGGCTTGCCTGTCTTTTCCTTACCCACTTCCCCCTTTCTGGGAGATCCTCCCTTGCCCTTTGAGTGGTAATTCTGTACTCCTCTCCCCCCAAAGGATTTCCCCTCTACATGCTGTGCTCTGGGTGGGTAGGGAAGCATCCCTCCCCAGGCTCTGTGGAGCTTGACAGCTGTTGCCACAGGGGAAAGGGAGACAGAAAAAGTGGTCTCCTCTCTGAGCCTGAGTTGTGGGGCTGGGGCAGAGGGGAGGGAGAAGGGACTCAGCTGGGAAAGAGCATCCTCTGAGCCAGGCCTCTGGGGTGTTGTGCCACCATCTGTATGAACATCTGCTGCTGAGGGAAGCAGGGATGTGGGGACCTCCTCCCCAGCTCACTAACTCCTATTCCCTGGTGGCCCCTCTAAGCTATGGGCCAGAGGGAAGGGTTGTGACAGCTGGATCTGCTCCGGGGGCCATATGTATGACACCCTGGCTCTAGACTGTGTCACTATAGGGATCACAAGGGAAACACACTAATATTTAACAAATGGGAGAGAACAAAGCTTTTATTTTCTGGCTTCTGTTACTTTCTTCCTCCTTGGGATGCCAGCAGTCATAGAAATGTAGGGCTGGAAGGGACAATGAGAGGTCATCTAATCCATCCTCCTGTGCTGAGGCAGGACCAAGTAAACCAGCATCATCCCCGACGGGTGTTTGTTACCCTGTTCTTAAAAACCTCCAGTGGCAGGGATTCCACAACCCCCCTTGGAAGCCTATTCCAGAGCTTAGAGTTAGAGAGCTAGAACATTTCCACTCATATATAGCCAAGGTATGGCTCAAACCTCCTCACTAATGCATGCTACTCAGAGTGGCTTCTCCCCTCTCCTCACATGGGTGGGGTCCTGGATTCTTTTTTGTGATGCCTGGTGCCTCCACCCAAGGTGACTCCTCACTATGCCTGGGACACAAGGGGCTCTGCCCTTTGAGAGACTGAATAATGCTACTAATGGGCTAGGAGAAGAACACAAAGTACATTACTAGGAGTGGAAAATAGGATCTGAGGAAGGGAAGAGGTAAGGTTTGCTAATAAGCACCAAAACATCAACAAATCAACAAGTCCCCCACCTCCTAACTCACTCAGCTCTTCCCACCCCCAGCTCCCTCCCTGGCACCTTCCTACACAGATAGCACATTGGGGATGAGTCCAGAGACAAGTGCTGTGAATGTTGGCTGGCTTAAACAAACGAAAGGGTCTTCTAACAGCATCTTCACCCCTGGGTGGGGCAGGGTCTCCTCCTGGCTCCCTGGTCTGGGGTCCTATGGGGATCTCGACTGGCTCTCAGTAGCCGGCATCGGGTTGATCTCTGCCACTCTGGATGCTGGTTTCTGCAGGGCTAGAGCTGCCTGACCCATGCATTGGATCTCACAGCAGGGCAAAGTTGTCCTTTGTGGAGAGCGGAGTTAATCAGAGACTCCCTGAGCTGGTCTGCTTCTTGCTCAGCTCCCAGCTCAAACAGCCCCAGACTGACACCAAACCTGTCCCTTTGTCTCTGAATCAGTCTGTCCCTGCCCACTAAGGGGCCAAGCAGCCTGGCTCATAACTGGCCCTGCAAACTGCTTGTCCAGAATACCCCCTGCAGAAGCCACCCTATTGGCCTTGCAGGAGTTTCTAGGTCATGCTGTCCCCACCCCTGAGATGTGTCAGGGGGCTGTAGTCACTATTGTTGTAATCCCTTGGGTAGGACCCTCTAGAGACCCCATCCAGAGTTCTAGGGGCTGGCAAACTCCACATGGAAGTTCCAGCTAAATCTC
Source organism: Terrapene triunguis (assembly GCF_002925995.2). Classification (NCBI taxonomy): domain Eukaryota; kingdom Metazoa; phylum Chordata; order Testudines; family Emydidae; genus Terrapene; species Terrapene triunguis. The sequence continues at coordinate 2,470,221 of NW_020664561.1, read as the reverse complement.
CCTTGCTGCAGATTAAGCCGATTGCTCCTTGCCCTATCCTCGGTGGCCATGGAGAGCAATTGATCATTGTCCTCTTCATAACGAGCCTTAAGACATTTAAGCATTACCAGGCCCCCTTCAGTCGGCTTCATGCCTAGTTTTTTTAACAGTGGAAAAACCTCTGAGAACTAGTAGCCCTGTCCCTTTAATCCACCCTGAGAACAACATGTTTCTTCTGAATTATTCATCACATGAAAAAAAAGGAGAGGAAACAAATACTCCCTCTGGAACTCTCGATGTGTGGATGAGCTCTCTGGCTGGGGGTGCAAAAGATTGATTTTCATAAACTAGGCTAACCCCACTGAGACACACCATGTAGATACAGGCTGTGTTGGAAATGAGTTAGACTTGCTCTGGGAGTCACTGAGGGAGCACGTTGTACAACAGCGAGGTTTCATTCCTGCAAAGTGAATGTTTCCTCCGGGGGAATGGTGCTACCTTGCTAAGCAAGTTAAAGGACTATGCCCCTCCGGGAACACTGTCCCAGAGCCCTGGAGGTGTCACTGAGACAGGTGCAAAGGGAAGGATACAATGACAGCTCAGATACCTACTGCTGCGATGTGTGTCCTATGGGCTCTTAATATAATGGAGGGCTCTATTTCCTCTCCTGTTTAACCCATAGTTATCTCAGGGTCTGAACATTAGGCTTCTCTATTCCATGCAATAAAGGAGATTCTATACTCAGGATGAAATGACAGCAGAGATCCACTCTGTATTAAATAAAAACAGCTACTCGTGTTTATTCAACTCCACAGCTTTAGTCACACTATAGACGTTACCATTATTTATCAGTGTGCTTGGAGATGGTCACATGCCCTTCCTGCCCTAAGGAGTTTAGGCGCAGATCCTTAAAGATATTTAGGCACCTAAATCCCATTGGTGTTTAGACACCTAACTCTCATTGAGCATTAGGTACCTAAATCCCTTTGAGGATCTGGGCCTTACAGATTAAGACCCCAGTCCTGCAGCTCTCTCGCTGTAGCTGGCCCATGCATATGCAAACGGAGCTCCACTGATTTCAGTGACATGCTGTGCAGGTGCAGGTACGGTTGCAGGAGTCTGCCTGCATGGAACCAGCTGCAGGATTAGAAAACAGCCACAGAATACATGGGGTGAGCAGGCTAAATGTGACTGAGTGAAGTTAACCCTTACTGAACTAGGGATAACCCCTTTGGGGGTCTATGGTATTAAAAATGCAATTGTGTAAGTGTTTTTGTGGCACCTTTTGTATCTTCTCTAGGAGGGAGGGAGATGCCAATGTATCTCTGTTCTCAGACCTTTGAAGCCACCCCCTGGTTCAAACTGGATTCTCAACGGAACCCTGGAGAAAGATAGGGTTTGTAGATAAATAGCCTGGTTTTGCACTGGCTTAGGACCTTCTTCTTGATCCAGCAAATGGACAGGACCCCTGGTTCATGGAGGGCTCCAATCCTCTGGGTAGGCCTGGAAGGACTTGGGCTTGTTCTGAGCTGAAGCTACGGTGAACTGGTAACCACAAGGGAATCTTGGGTGGGGGCTGGAAAGACTGCAGCTGCCAGAGTCCATGGTAGGGTCAGGGTTACTCCTGGGAAGCTTAGTGCCATGTGGGCAGGTTCATTCATTGTTTTTAGTATGCTCTCTATGTAACTTTTTCACTGTAAGAATAAAGCTGGCTTGCTTAGGAGGTGCTGTGTGGTAATTTATAACTGTAGCAACTACATCTGTTAACTATCTCTGAAAAGAAAGCAAACAGGTATCCTAGGGCAGCCTGTCTGCTGGGAAATACACGGTGAAGGCAGGGAACTGCACAGCCTGGAAACTCCCTGCTCAGGAGGGAGAGAGATGCAGGTCTTGAGAGGCAACAGCTGGGGAGCCAGAATCTTGAGGGCTGCTGCCCTTGTGGGACCACTGAGGGGAAATACAGGTGCAGCTGCCCTGAGCTGTGACAGGCAGATCTAAAGCAGAACAGTATCATGGCAGTTTTCAAAGCCATGCTAATTATTTATTATTTGTATTGTGGCCCCTAGGACCCCAGGACCCCATTGTGCTAGGTGTTGTACAAACACAGCACAAAAAGATGGTCCACAAAGAGGTTACAGTTGAAATACTTTGGTAGATTATCCTGGATGGGTTTAACAAGCCAGCTGTTGATTCACACCCCAATGTGTGTACTCTCACTGCTTCAATAACCTGCATTAATAAGGTACAGACCTTAGTTGTGTGTCATCAACAGTCCCTAATACTGTATTTTTGTGTCTCCAAAATTCAATACAAAGAACAATGGGACCTGGCCATCTCCCCCAGTTGTTGTCTTAGTGAGGAAAACCCATTTGATTCACAGCAATGGGTCTGTTTTTTCCTTTCATCAGGCAAGAGTGAAGGGGGAGGAATAACTCCATTCCAGCTGTTGCTGTTCTGGGATTAGCTACATCTCTTTGGGGCCTCCTTGAAGGTACCCACTCAGGTCTCAGCCCTCCAGCCATCACCGTTCACAGGGTGGGAACCCTCATTCCTCTCCTTTCTGACTGAAGATTTACACTACAATTCCTTCTGCAACTCCTTGTGATCACCTTAGTAAGTCAGAGTTTAGTTCAGCAATTGCTATCCTGCTCTCTCCCAGGACCTATGACAGCATTTACCAGTGACCAGCCAGCCTTCACAGAGCATAGTACATTTATTTAGAACAAAAGCATTACAGAGAAAATATATCCTAAAACAATAAACAGTCTATATGCGCACTAGCTTAGTATTTCCCATCATCTGCATGGGACCCTGGTCGCGCCATACACGAGTTTGTCAGTTGTCTGTTCCAGAGTGAGTCTGCCCTGAATCAAATCAGGCTGACCCTATGTACAGTTTTGGGGACCTTTGTCTCCCAGGCCTCCTGAACTAAGTAAAATCACTCAATGCCGTTGTCCCCAGGGGGCGAAGCTTGAAGGGCTGGGTATCTGCTTAGCCAACACTGGGACCCTGCATTAATCACCCCCTAGTGATTCCTGATTCCACAGAAATGCCACCTCGCGAGCCAGGTACACAAAGCTACATACACCAATAGACTCACAGGGTTAGAAAGAACCACAAGGGTCAGCTAGTCTAACCCCCTTCCAAGATGCAGGATTTGTTGTGGTTAAACCAGGGGTCCTCAAACTGGGGGTCAGGACCCCTCAGGGGGTCACAAGGTTATTACATTGGGGGTCGTGAGCTGTCGGCCTCCACCCCAAACCCCGCTTTACCTCCAGCATTTATAATGGTGTTAAATATATTAAAATGTGTTTTTAATATATGGGGGGGGGGGGGTCACACTCAGAGGCTTGCTATGTGAAAGGGGTTACCAGCACAAAAGTTTGAGAACCCCTGGGTTAAACCATCCAGGGCAGATGGCTATCCAGCCTCCTTTTGAAAACCTCCAGTGAAGGAGCTTCCACAACCTCCCTAGACTGTCTGTTCCATTGTCCTGCTGCTCTTACAGATAGGAAGTTTTTCCTGAGATTTAATCTAAAACTGCTGTGCTGTAGTTTGAACCCATTGCCTCTTGTCCTGCCCTCAGTGGCAAGAAAGAACAACTTTTCTCCATCTTTTTTTATAGTAGCCTTTCAGGCATTCGAAGACCGCTATCAAATCCCTCCCTAATCTTCTCTTTTCCAAACCATATATATACAGTTGCTTCAGCCTTTGCTCATATGGCTTGCATTCCATTCCTTTGATCATATTTATCACTTGCCTCTGGATCATTTCCAGTTTCTGTACATATTCTATATATTGGTGACCAAAATTGGATACACTACTCCGGCTGAGGCCTAACCATCACTGAGTAGCATGGTACTATCACCTTCCATGACTTGCATGCGATGCCTCTGTTAATACAACCGAAAATTGCATTTGCTTTTTTTTCAATAACATTGCATTGCTGACTCATGTTGAGGTTGTGATCCACCACAACTCCCAGATCCTTCTCAGTAGTGCTACTGCCAAGCCAGTTATCCCCCATTCTGTATTTGTGCATTTGGTTTTTCTTCCCTAAGTGTAGCACCTAGCATCTGTCTTTGTTGAATTTCATTTTGTTGTCTGTAGCCCAGTTCTACAATGTATCAAGATCCCTCTGAATTTTAGCTCTATCCTCCAAAGTATTGGCAACGCCTCCCCAGCTTTGTGTCATCTGCAAATCTGATCAGTCTGCTCTCTATTCCTACGTCCAGGTCATTAATAAAGACGTTAAACAACACTGGGTCCAGACCAGATCCCCGTGGAACCCCACTTGAGACCTCCTTCCTATATGACATTAATAGTTACTCTTTGTTTGCGATTGTTTAACCAATTACCACTTAATGGTAGTTCTGCTAAGCCCACATTTCTCCAGCTTATTGATACAAAAGACTCATTGATACAATGGACTATGCATATCCTATGCGTCCATAACATCTGGCACATCTCAAGCTAATAGTCTTTGATGTGTCCACGCTTTCAAGATCTCATGTCTTTTACACCAGCTGTGATACAACTGCAGTCTGGTCACTGAACAGTCTCCCAAGGAGCTAGAGCTTGCCTCACCCAGAAAGAGCAGGAGTCTTCCTGCTGCCTTGTAGATCTATGTCCTAGAACAGCCATAGGGTGCAGAGAGGGAATGTGGCGGTATAGTGGGAAGGAAGAGGAGTTTCAGGAGACTGGGCTGATTCATTTGCTTCAATCCCTGTGGATTACAGTTACATGTGGGATGACTTAGCAACCACAGAAAAGGAAAGAAACAAACCCTAGAAGGAAAATACTTGTCTCTTTTAACTTGGCTGTAGCCTGTGAGGTGCATTAATCAATCCAGTCATGCAGCGGGCAGGCAACTTGCCCCTTGCCTTTGAGCCTTTCTTGTAAGTGCTTTCTTCTGAAGGACTTAGAGGAGAGGAAAGTGATCAGGAACAGTCAGCATGGATTCACCAAGGGCAAGTCATGCCTCGCTAACCTAACTGCCTTCTATGATGAGATAATTGGCTCTGTGGATGAGGGGAAAGCAGTGGATGTGTTATTCCTTGACTTTAGCAAAGCTTTTGTTACGGTCTCCCATGGTATTCTTGCTGGCAAGTTAAAGAAGTATGGGTTGGATGAATGGACTATAAGGTGGATAGAAAGCTGGCTAGATCATCGGGCTCAACGGGTAGTGATCAATGGCTCCATGTCTAATTGGCAGCCGGTATCAAGCGGAGTGCCCCAAGGGTTGGTCCTGGGGCCGGTTTTGTTCAATATCTTCATTAATGATCTGGAGGATGGCATGGACTGCACCCTCAGCAAGTTTGCAGATGACACTAAACTGGGAGGAGTGGTAGATATGCTGGAGGGTAGGGATAGGATACAGAGGGACCTAGACAAATTAGAGGATTGGGCCAAAAGAAATCTGATGAGGTTCAACAAGGACAGGTGCAGAGTCCTGCATTTAGGATGGAAGAATCCCATGCACTGCTACAGACTAGGGACCGAATGGCTAGGCAGCAGTTTTGCAGAAAAGGACCTAGGGGTTACAGTGGACGAGAAGCGGGATATGAGTCAACAGTGTGCCCTTGTTGCCAAGAAGGCTAACGGCATTTTGGGCTGTATAAGTAGGGACATTGCCAGCAGATCAAGGGACGTGATCATTCCCCTCTGTTCGACATTGGTGAGGCCTCATCTGGAGTACTGTGTCGTTTTGGGCCCCACACTACAAGAAGGATGTGGAAAAATTGGAAAGAGTACAGCAGAGGGCAACAAAAATGATAAGGGGGCTGGAACACATGACTTATGAGGAGAGGCTGAGGGAACTGGGATTGTTTAGTCTGCAGAATTGAAGAATGAGGGGGGATTTGATAGCTGCTTTCAACTACCTGAAAGGGGGTTCCAAAGAGGATGGATCTAGACTGTTCTCAGTGGTAGCAGATGACAGAACAAGAAGCAATGGTCTCAAGTTGCAGTGGGGGAGGTTTACGTTGGATATTAGAAAAAAACTTTTTCACTAGGAGGGTGGTGAAGCACTGGAATGGGTTACCTAGGGAGGTGGTGGAATCTCCTTCCTTAGAGGTTTTTAAGGTCAGTCTTGACAAAGCCCTGGCTGGGATGATTTAGTTGGGGATTGGTCCTGCTTTGAGCAGGGGGTTGGACTAGATGACCTCCTGAGGTCCCTTCCAACCCTGATATTCTATGATTCTATGTAATAACTGTTCCAAACCATTGAGTGCTGGAGAACTGGAGTGATGCTAATGCATTCCGAATGAGGAAGAGGACTCTGTTCTGCTTCAGATGAGATCCTTTGTGAAGTGCACATTGCCCCTGCGCCTCTGCTCAGGACGCGTGGAACTGCTGGTCTATAAAGAGCAGAGTGAATTGGAGATCTTGGGCCCTGTCACTCTTCACAACACTGAAAAGGGAGAAATACACATAACAGCTGGTGAGGCCAGAGGAGCGACACTGAGTTACACCCGCTAAGAGATCTCACCTTAAATCCACAAATGGTCCTGGGCCCGAAAATCCTGACTCTGTGCGTGCACTTCAGTCATTGCCGTTACACAGCCAGCTAGTACAGGCCTGGGCCCAGATACAGCTTGGCCAGTGCATCCCAACCCATATCTGCAGCAGCTTCTGTTGTGCCAATCCTGGGTGCCTGACACAGTTCTCCCATTGCGGGGAGATCTGCTGAATGTTGAGTCTCACACAAGACCATGCACGTTGTTGGCGCTTAATAAATACATAATAGTAAGAGCACCTCTGCATGGTCTGGAGGAGCAGGGGATAGGCTCTTCCATGCTGTAGTGGGCAGAGTCTCCTTTCTAGTGCTGAGCCAGGCAGGAATTTCCAGGCCAATAATTCCCTTGAAAAATAGCCATGGCCCATTTGGAGGTTAACAGTGAAAACATTCTCTCTCACTGGGTTTTCATTTTCCTCTGGCTTCACTGAGAGACAGTCGCGACCAGTTCTGAACTACTGGCCAGTTCTGAAACATTTTACTATTCCTACCCTTGGAAATGTCCTCCCTTGTGAGCTATTAGAATGGAAGGATGGGCCAGGGCTGCTAGCCAGAGAGACCTGGTTCAATTTCCTTCTCTGCCCAGACTCCCTGTTTGGCCCTGGGCTCCTAACTCCCATTGGAACCAATGGAAGTTAGAAGCTTAAATACCTTTGGGGATCTGAGCCTATGTAGGCAAGTTATATAGTCCCCATTATCATAGTATCTGTGCATCTCACAATCTCATGGGGTGTGGTGAGGATCAATAGGCTGAAGACTGTGAAGTGCTTAGATTCTGTTGTAGTTGGGCCTGATTAGGTACTTTTGATAGGTAGCCAGTGCTGAAATCTTTTAATATTTCAAATCAAGTGGTGTGATTTCATTGGACATATCAAAGGACACCTAGAAACTATGCAAAAGGGGACATTTTAAAGTATTTAATCTCAGAATTAATTAATAAATAATTAATAAATTGTTTTAAGAAAACTTCTAGTTATCCATGAGAATTAACCGTACATATTGGACAGTGTGCGGATTTAGTTTCTGGGGTTGTTATGGGGAGCGTGGTTGCAAGCCTTAGTAATGGAGAAATTATTCCCTCCCCATGATGAGGCAACACAGGGGCTCTACCATTTGAGCTAAGAGAAGATCCCCCTCTTTGTCATCTGTAGAAATGCCTTTATGTCACAAATAGCGCACGAGAGAGACTCTGCTTCCATTGAAGGCACTGGCAAAAAAATCTCCATTGACATCAGTGTTAGGTGGATTGGGCCCCAATCTGCTCTTTAAATCAAGGTAAACAAGATTGGGCCCTGAACTATCTACAATATAGCCCATTAATAAGTTTGCTTAATTAAAACATATTTTCTTCTAGTGTAGCAGGAACACACATTTCCTCAGGAGATTTAAGAGTATGGAAAATTTGAAGGGTAATTAACAGCCATTTGTTAGAAGGAGCCAAAGGAAAGTTAGACAGAAATCAACCTTTGAAATCAAGGTAATGTTTAAATGATCTGTAATTCACAAACTGTTGGAGGACACATTCTCTTCAAGCTTTGCAGAATTGTTTTCCTTGGCCTGCTGAGGAAGTCTGACCATCTAAAGGCCAAAGCAATTTTCCAATCCAAAGTTGTAAAGGAAGGGTCAAAAGTAGGGCTTTCTACTGGAAGTTGTTTGCAACTGTAAAATGGAGACACTGCAGCATCTCTAATAAAGAAAAAGTAGCAAGGTGCAAAAAACTCATTACAGCATCAGACTCTTTTTTCTTGTTATTCTAAAATATTCCTTCTACACTAGGTCATCATAAATTTAGAAATCATTAAAAAGAAAGAGAGAAATCGAAAGAAAAATCAATAAATAAAGGAAAGAAAAAGCAATGAGACAGCAGTCAACATTTAGATTAATGTACAGGGCTAGAGATAATTACACTTCTAGGACTATAGCAGATATAGAAAGATCATGTTAGGGAACTCCAGTCATTAACTCTACCCTACTGCATCTCCTTTGCCTGGGACCAGATTGAACAGATTTAAATAGAAAATAAAAGGGGACCAACTAGTTTTATTCTAAGGACAGAGGAAGGTATCCAGAAGGGTGACCTGACTGACATTCAGATAAGATTCCCCAACAGATTTGGAGAAAGGCCTTCAAGTGTTTTTCGAAGGCTGCTTTTCCCTCCTCTTTATCGATTTCTTTTCTGGTCCTTAGCTGAATCTAAACTTCAGACCAGGGAAATTCTGTAACAGGCATTTTATACAAGTCTCATGAAACTTCTTTTAAAAAAACATCAGAGGAAAGTAAAGTATTTTACTATCCATTTATCAAAATGAATATAGTTCCCATGGAAGTGAAGTGCTGTCTCAAACTAGGCATTGTGAGGACAGCTGCTGGGCGTCCTCTTAAAGTGTTAAATCAAAATTGTATGCTTCTCTAAAAAATTCACTCTGATTCCAGCAAGAATTATTTTGGGGGAGTTCTCCAGCCTGTGATATACAGGAGGTCAGAGTAGATGATCACTGTGGTCCCGTTTGCTTTATAATCTCTGACTCTGTGAATGTATTGCCAGATCACACTCCTAAGCTTGGCTGCTTCTAGGGTTGCTCCTGGAAGGACCCGTTCATTCCTAGGGCATGTCTACACTGGCAAAGTTACAGTGCCAGCAGTTACAGCGCCGCTCAGAGAGCGCAGAAGGGAAACCGCTGTTCTGTGTTCACCCTGACAGCTGCCTGTGCAATAGTGTGTTCACACTTGTGGCACTTGCAGCGGTATTCGGAACGGTTCACCCTGGGCAGCTATCCCACAGAGCACCTCTTTCTCTTTTGCCGCTAAGACTTGTTGGAAGGCGGGAGGGTGGGGAATCCTGAGTCCTGTCCCAATCCCCTGTGATGTATTGCTTCGCATCCCAGCAATCCCCGTGCTTCTGTCCGCATTTGGTGCCATCTTTCAACGGTTTGTGTACTGCGTGCCCTGCCTCTTTCGGGCTGCAGGAATGGATCTCAAACTGCTGACCAGTATGCTGCTCGCTCTGACCAACATGTCATGCTTGGCAGTGGAGTTATTCCTTAAACTACAAAGGCAAGAGGAGTGCGACATTGATCTTGCCACGCGTAGTAGCTATGACACTAGATTGCTTGTGGCATTCACGGAGGTGCTGACCACAGTGGAACGCTGCTTTTGAGCTCAGGAAACAAGCACTGAGTGGTGAGATCACATCGTGATGCATGTCTGTGATAATGAGCAGTGGCTGCAGAACTTTCGCATGACGAAAGCCACATTCATGGGACTGTGTGATGAGCTCGCCCCAGCCCTGCGGTGCAAGGATATGAGAATGAGAGCTGTCCTGCCATTGGAGAAGCGTGTGGCGATTGCACTGTGGAAGCTGGCTACTCCACACTGCTACTGATCGGTCGCTAACCAGCTCGGAGTGGGAAAGTCGACCATTGGAGTCGTGTTGACGGAAGTGTGCAGGGCCATTAATCGCATCCTGCTCTGAAAGACTGTGACTCTGGACAATGTGCGTGACATTGTGGATGGCTTTGCACAAATGGGTTTCCCTAACTGCGGAGGGGCGATAGATGGCACACATATTCCAATTCCAGCACCAGACCACCTAGCCACCGAGTACATTAATCACAAGAGGTATTTCTGAATGGTTCTCAGGTGCTTGTGGGTCACCGTGGGCGTTTCACGGACATTAACGCAGGCTGGTCCAGAAAGGTGCATGACACACGCATCTTTCGGCACACTGGCCTGTTCAAGAAATTGCAAACGGGGACTTTCTTCCTGGACCAGAAGATCACCGTAGGGGAATTGGAAATGCCCATTGTGATCGTGGGAGACCCTGCCTACCCCTTAATGCCGTGGCATGAAGCCATACATGGGGAACCTTGACAGCAGCAAGGAACGGTTCAACAACAGGCTGAGCAAGTGCAGAATGACTGTGGAGTGTGCATTTGGCCATTTAAAAGCCCACTGGCGATGCCTGTATGGGAAGCTGGACCTTGCCAATGACAATATTCCTATGCTTATAGCTACGTGTTGTACACTCCATAATATTTGTGAAGGGAAGGGTAAAAGCTTCACTCAGAGTTGGACCGCAGAGGCTCAGTGTCTGGAGGCTGAGTTTGAACAGCCAGAGACCAGGGCTATTAGAGGGGCACAGCATGGGGCCATAAGGATCAGGGATGTCTTGAGGCAGCAATTTGAAGCTGAAAGCCACTAATATTTGTTGCTATGCTCGGGATTGCAGTGCTTGTAATGCTAGGAGGTGATTGGTGCACATGATGCAAGAAGGGGGCTTAACATAATTGTATGTTGCTTTGCAGTGCTCTTTTTGCTTTCACTTAATAGAATAAAGATTGCTTTCAAACCAACACAATTCTTTTATTAAAAGACAACAGCTGGAGGAAAGAATCAAACGAAAAAATTCATCAGCAGGGCGGGTGAGGGGGGGATGAGGAAAGGGAAGGTCTCGAGAGGAGGAGGGGTCCTGGGATGACTACAGATTTGTGTATGTCCAGGGATTATACCCAACCTTCTCCTTTGGAGTACAATACAGCGGGTGCTGTACTTCAGCAGGGCCAAACTGCAGAGGGATGGGTGTTGAGTGCAGTGGGTAGTGGGAGTCCACAGTGCTGGACTGTGACGGGGGAGGAGAGGAATGCTGTGGGTAGAAAGTGGAGCCAGGAGGTTGATATCAGTGTGTGGGGTGCATGGGAAAGAGTTTTGTGACAGTGGCTGCAAGGGAGGGCGGGCATGGAGCTGCTCGGTTTGAAGAGCTAGCATTGCCTGGAACGTGTCCACTTGGCACTCCATAACAGTTAAGAGCTGCTCCGTGGTTTCTTTCTGGCATGCCGCGTTCTCCTTTCAGTCCCTCTTCTCGCTGTCCCGCTGCTCCTTCAATTCCTGTTTCTCAGCGGCAGAGTGCATCATAACCTCACGGACAAAGTCCTCCTTAGTTGCTCTTGGCCACTTTCTAATTCTGCGCAGCTGTTTTGCCACCGATAAAGAGGGAGGCTGGGCTCCCAAGGTCATCTCTGTGAAGTTTAAATGCAACATTTTACAGACGCAGTATTGTTTGCAACACACAGGCCCCTGATTCAGCAATTTAAAACACAGCCAGTACTCACACACCTGTCACTAACTGACTGACCCCAGGCAAGCACACATGAACCACGAGACCCCCAAAATGGTGAGTAGCCACAGGGGCAGGGTAAATCACTCTTCCCGGACCCTGCTGTACACTGGGCATGTGGCTCTTGGGGAGAGCCAGCGCTGTAGGGGGGGGCCTGATAATCATTCCTATCCCCACACTTTCCACAGGATGTGATCATTATGGAAGATATCTCGCGGCTGAGGCTGAGCAGGGAATCAAGGGAAGCCTGCAGCTTCCGCCCTGGCCCCTATGCAGCTCAGGAGCAGGTTCCTGACCCAAACGGGGTTACAAGGGGGTCTAGGAGCAGCCAGAGTGGCAGCTGGGCATCCCCAAGACCCATGTCTCCATCCAGCAAGGGGTCTTCATGGTTCCCCATCAGTAGATCTGAAATGGATGGAATTGGATCTGAGGATGAAGGAACTGCAGTTAGAGCAGCAAAGGCTAGAGGACCTGACAAACAGAAAAAGCATTAGGAAGAGCAGCAGGAGGAGCAGTGGCAACATGAGCTGACGATGGCGGAGCGGAGAGGCAGAGAGACTCCCCTCCCCCCCAGGAGTAAGTGGTGATAGGCCCCAGATTGTCAGTTCCACAGGGAACCTAGATACTAAGTTGCTGCCCTAGTTTAAGGAGGGGGGATTTGAATGACTGCCTCATTGTCTTTGAGAAGGCTTGTAATTTGACCCTGCAGAAAGGCTCCGGTATCTAACCCCCTTCCTAGGTCCCAAGGCCATAGAGGCATTCAGCCAGATGGACAGGGTGGAAACAGGAGACTGTGAATTGTTCAGAAAAGCCCTACTGCTTAAGTTTGAACAGGAAAAGGTTTTGGGGTTTGCAAAAGACCCCAGGTGTGACCTACATGAATGTCACCACCCTGATGGGAGAATATCTCCACAAATGGGGTAAAGGTGCTGGGGTCACCACCATGGAGGATGTGTATAATCTGGTGGGGCTGGAGTGGCTGTCTGAGATCTGCTCTCTGAATCTCAAAATGTGGTTAGTGGACAGGAAACCCAAAGACCTGCAGAGTATGGGCAGGTTGGTGGATAAGTTTGTGGACAGCAGGTCTGGATATGGGAATGGTCCACAAGGGGACTGGCCCTGGCATGGGTCCGAGGAAGGGAAGCCTGTGGCTGCATCCCAGCAGTGGGACTCAGGTAAACCTGGTATTGGATGAGGGGGTTGAATCTGCTCCAGGGGACCTCAGAGACCTGAGATGTAATTACCTCAGGCAGGACCGGCACAAAATTGCGCAGTGCCTAAAGATCAAGGAAGTATTGGTCACAGAGACCCCCACAAAGGGTTAATTTGGTGAAAGGAAGACAGTTTGCAATTCAGGCTTAGAGAGTGTGCTGTGTGTCTGATCTTTTGGAGGAAAACAGTCACTCGGACAGCTTCACAGGAGCGCAGAGCTCCAAGAGAACTCTGGTCAGACCCAGTGTGGTGCAGCTCCACCAGACACTGAAGGGCTGTGTGACTTGGGTGAAAGTCCCACAGGAAGGATCAGAGTGGCTGGTAGTTGGGGTCCTCCAGGACATCAGCTTTGACATTCTTTTGGGGAATGACTCAGGACCCAGGCCCTGCATCAGTAACAGCCAAGGATTCAAAGTTAAATCCAGGGGACCAATCGACTGGGACTGAAGCTGTCAATGTAGAATAATAGAATCATAGAATATTAGGGTTGGAAGAGATCTCAGGAGGTCATCTAGTCCAATCCCCTACTCAAAGCAGGACCAACACCAACTAAATCATCCCACCCAAGGCTTTGTCAAGCCGGTCCTTAAAAACCTCTAAGGATGGAGATTCCACCACCTCCCTAGGTAACCCATTCCAGTGCTTCACCACCCTCTGCAACTTGAGACCATTGCTTCTTGTTCTGTCATCCACCACCACTGAGAATAGCCTAGCTCCAACCTCTATGGAACCCCCCTTCAAGTAGTTGAAGGCTGCTATCAAATCCCCCCTCACTCTTCTCTTCTGCAGACTAAATAACCCCAGTTCCCTCAGCCTCTCCTCATAAGTCATGTGCCCCAGACCCCTGATCATTTTCGTTGCCCTCCGCTGGACTCTCTCCAATTTGTCCACATTCCTTCTGTAGTGGGGGGACCAAAACTGGATGCAATACTCCAGGTATGGCGTCACCAGTGTCGAATAGAGGGGAATAATCACTTCCCTTGATCTGCTGGCAATGCTCCTACTAATGCAGCCCAGTTTGCCGTTAGCCTTCTTGGCAACGAGGGCACACTGCTGACTCATATCCAGCTTCTCATCCACTGTAACCCCCAGGTCCTTTTCTGCAGAACTGCTGCTTAGCCAGTCGGTCCCCAGCCTGTAGCAGTGCATGGGATTCTTCCTTCCTAAGTGTAGGACTCTGCACTTGTCCTTGTTGAACCTCATCAGATTTCTTTTGGCCGAATCCTCCAATTTGTCTAGGTCACTCTGGACCCTATTCCTACCCTCCAGCGTATCTACCTCTCCAAAGAAGCTGGCTGGCAGGGGGAAGGAGCTGCTAAGCTCAGGTGCCCTGCCTGTTGCAGCCAGACCACTGGAGCTGAGTGGGACGGAGGGGATGCACCTCGCCCCCCTGCACATGAGACAGGTGGCTCACTCTGGCTCTGATTCTGTGACTACAGCAGCGAGCTCACTGCCTACCCTCACTGGGACAGCAGGGGTGGATCTGAGCCCAAGAGGAGCTGAGACCCACACTGAGTGTGGGGAGACACAGGGAGAGCAGGATGGCTGCGAACCAGGTTTACCTTGTCCAAAGGTGCGAGAGGCCCCAGGGAAGGGGGAAGTAGCTGGAAGGGCACTGCTAGTAACAGAGAATTTAGTTAGAAGATGGACCCCTGACCATCTGTTGCCAGGATACAGAGTGTCCAGCTATTGTATAGGCCCAGGGAGCTAGACTAGCACAGTAATTCTCCAGTCCAGCCACAAAATCTTATCACAGTGGTAAAAATGAAAAAGCTATTGATACTGGCTCCTCACACAAACTGCTTTCCCAGGAGCATGGAATTGTGAAAGGCCTGAGAAGGGAGGAAGTTGGATGTGTGGAGTCTGTTTGGACAAGGGCACAGCCTCCTCATTGGCTTTGTGATCCCCGGGAGAGGTAGGCTGGGACTGGAGGGTTTTAGCTAGGGCAGCACAAAATGTTCTCAGTGAAGCGACAACCCTCTGTAACAATGCTGGCTTGGGGTCTCATTACAGACTAAAGTTTCGGCCCAGGTTCACAAATGGCTTCAGTGATGTTCTCAAGGCTTCTAGATCCAGTCCTGAGTACACCAGCAGCTGGTTTATGTGTTTGCATCAAAATCATGTGAAATCCACCATTTCGCATAGTTCCCATGTCAAACACGGAGGTTTATAACTTCACTTTGAGATGCAATTTGGTGGTAGGTTGCAAACCTATGTGGGTCAAAACCAAAGAAAGTATTTGCATGTTAAGAACCCATTTAGGTTTGTATGGCTCAAGCTTGGTTTTTAAAGCAGGTTCACTAATCCTTTGAAATCTTTGACCTGCCATGGAGCCTGGCTACCTGGGCCCTGAGGGCAATGCATGCCGCAGGAAGCTACAGATGAGTAGGACCTGGTCAGTCCCTCTAGATAAGGGAAAACATAGAATGTGAATTAAGAAGGAAGAAGAGTGAGATGGAGAGAGAACAGAGATGGGCCTGTGTGGGAAAGCTCAGAATCTTCCCAAAGTTTCAAGTATCAGAGGGGTAGCCGTGTTAGTCTGAATCTGTAAAAAGCAACAGAGCGTCCTGTGGCACCTTTAAGACTAACAGAAGTATTGGAGCATAAGCTTTCGTGGGTGAATGCCCACTTCATCAGACGCAAGTAATGGAAATTTCCAGAGGCAGGTATAAATCAGTATGGTGATAACGAGGTTAGTTCAATCAGGGAGAGTGAGGTGCTCTGCTAGCAGTTGAGATGTGAACACCAAGGGAGGAGAAACTGCTTCTGTAGTTGGATAGCCATTCACAGTCTTTGTTTAATCCTGATCTGATGGTGTTAAATTTGCAAATGAACTGGAGCTCAGCAGTTTCTTTTTGGAGTCTGGTCCTGAAGTTCTTTTGCTGTAAGATGGCTACCTTTACATCTGCTATTGTGTGGCCAGGGAGGTTGAAGTGTTCTCCTACAGGTTTTTGTATATTGCCATTCCTGATATCTGACTTGTGTCCATTTATCCTCTTGCGTAGTGACTGTCCAGTTTGGCCAATGTACATAGCAGAGGGACATTGCTGGCACATGATGGCATATATAACATTGGTGGACGTGCAGGTGAATGAGCCGGTGATGTTGTAGCTGATCTGGTTAGGTCCTGTGATGGTGTTGCTGGTGTAGATATGTGGGCAGAGTTGGCATCGAGGTTTGTTGCATGGCTTGGTTCCTGAGTTAGAGTTGTTATGGTGCGGTGCGTGGTTGCTGGTGAGAATATGCTTAAGGTTGGCGGGTTGTCTGTGGGCGAGGACTGGCCTGCCTCCCAAGGTCTGTGAAAGTGAGGGATCATTGTCCAGGATGGCTTGTAGATCACCGCACCATAACAGCTCATTCACCATTACTTGCGTCTGATGAAGTGGGCATTCACCCACGAAAGCTTATGCTCCAATACTTCTGTTAGTCTTAAAGGTGCCACAGGACCCTCTGTTGCTTTTCCCAAAGTTTGGGTGTTTGCATAGGAACCTTTGAGAAGGCCCACGATAGAAGGGGAGCGGGCAGGCGGTGAAGTTTTTCCTGGCCACAGATCCAAACTCTCCCAAAGTTCAGGAAGTGCTCCCTTCCAGCATTTTGGCTCAAGACTGTCACTAGCATTCAGACTGTCAGATGACGTTCCCAGTTCAACATGAATTTGAAACCCTTAAGCAAACAGCAAGGTATATTCTCCGTGTTCAGTGGGTGCTAGGAGTCCTAGTGGGCAGTTCTGAGATTCTCCCTCTTCTCTCAAGAAGAGAAGAGCAGGTCTTGTCACCTCTGCAGCTCAACATACATATGAGCCCATAAAGGGAGGGGGGTTAGTGAGGAGTGGCAGGCCAGGGTGCCATCAGGAAACTGACAAGAGCCAGCTCTGCCTCCGTCTTGTCTAACCTGGCTGGGACAGTGGAACGAAGGGTCTGAATGAGGTTAGAGAGCAGGCTCCACCCACACAAGACTGAAAAAATATTGCTGGCTTGGGAGAAGCAAGGGGAGGAGAGAGCAAAGATTGTATCAATGCAAAGAGAAAAGGTCTCCACCATGTGCAATGCAGGTTCATAGCAGAGGAGTATAGTTATAGCCTCGCCGATGTTCATGCAGCACCTGCAGCCAAGAGCCCCTTTTCCATCTGGGTCTGGCAAGGCCAGTGTGGCCTGTTCTTTCTGGTGCAGTGCTTGTTCCAGTTATCCATGCATTGGCATCCTGAGATCATGAGAGTCAGATGCCTGTGGAGCACTTGAGCTACAGATCCCTTAGCTATGCTCCAAGAAGCTGACAGACGGCCATTCCCTACGAGGGGCCTTAGCTTTGGAATTTCCTTCCTCCCATTATCCTTCTGAGCAAGCTGCAAGTCCCTTCTTTTTTGTGGCCATTTAAGAAGAGGCTGGGATCCCTTAGAGTTATAGGAAGCTCAGAGGTGCGGTTATTACCATGTATTTAGCATGGTGGACCAGGTTTGTCATTATACTTTTTGCACAGCTCAGTCTGGGGCTGAAGGATTCTGATTTTGCATTGTATATCTTCATAACTGTAAGGAGCTCCAAGCGAAGGATACTTAAATTGTAATAACTAAATAAATTGTCAGAGATTTCCAAGCCCTGTAATTGAGATGTGGGGAAGGCACATTTATCTTAAAATATAATTGAAGCCTCGGAGAGGCCAGTTTGTTTCAATGGCACTTAATTTTTTAGAAAGAATGTTTCTTAATTGGTGGCTGACGTGGATGCTCATATACTGTTGTTAAGTGTGAATATGAGGTACAGGAAAGGAATGCAATTATGGTTCTGCAGAGAAGACACTTATCTTTCTCACGGCAGTGTGTTTTTGCTAATATACTGCACATTGAATGCACTTGAATGTAGAGAGGATAATTCAGAAAGTTCTTTGCTTCCGTTCTTAAATGAGCACCAGCATCATTCTGTAGAGGGGCTCAAGAATGCACAAGTTTGGAAGGATAATAAATGTAAGTGAAACACCTATGAAGTCTGCATGTGTCGTGGCTCTTGGTGTGTTCCTTTGGTTGGGTTGATTGGAGAGTGGTGTGGGAGGCAGTTGCAGGTGTGTGTGTACATATATATTTCATTTAATGAAATGTAGCTGGGATGAAGAGTGCCAGCCTCTCTGACGAGTGAGACTGGTGGGCAGAGAGCCCCCAAGAACGGAAGGCCCAGCTATCAAGGTGGGAGAGGAGCCAGAGAACTCAGACACCAACTGAGTACAGGGGACAAAAGAGGAACAAATAGGGACAGGGCGCAGGTTAGAGGATCACAATGAGGGACCCAAGCAGAGAACTTCAGGCATCCGTCCATCCATCTCTCTGTGATGGACTCCAGGGAGTCAGTGGATGCTGCACCCCAGGAATGTGCATCTTACACAGTTCGGGGGTGGGGAGGGCTTGAACAGTTTAAGCTCATTAAATGTTTATCATTCCATCAAAGAGTAATGAATATGCAACAGCCTTTGTTAACCTGAGTAGAGATTCCCCAGATACTTCAACCAAAAGCCCACGGGTTTAGATAAACAATGATACAAGTTTATTAACTAGAAAAAGACAGATTTTAAGTGATTATAAGTGATACAGGCATAAAAATTAGAATTGGTTACAAAAGGATAAAACCGCAATCTAATTCCTAAACTTTACCAAACTAAGTAAAATTTGAAGCAAACAGCTTTCTCACCCCACCAGATGCTGCAGGCAGTTCACAGTTCTTAGTTCACAGGCTGGATTTCCTTTTGGCCTGGAACCACTCCCATTAGTTCAGGATCCTTCAGGTATTCATTGATATTATGAGCAGAAAGATGTAAGGTGGCTTTGGATTCTTCGACCATGGGATGGTGTTCCAAGAAGGAGGAGTGCTGGGCAGGGACGGGCTCCACCTAACGAAGAGAGGGAAGAGCATCTTTGCCAACAGGCTGGCTAACCTAGTGAGGAGGGCTTTAAACTAGGTTCACCGGGGGAAGGAGACCAAAGCCCTGAGGTAAGTGGGGAAATGGGATCCTGGGAGGAAGCACAAGCAGGAGAGCACAAGAGGGGAGGACTCCTGTCTCATACTGAGAAAGAGGGACGATCAATGAGTTATCTTAAGTGCCTATACACAAATGCAAGAAGCCTGGGAAACAAGCAGGGAGAACTGGAAGTCCTGGCACAGTCAGGGAACTATGATGCGATTGGAATAACAGAGACTTGGTGGGATAACTCACATGACTGGAGTATTATCATGGATGGATATAAACTGTTCAGGAAGGACAGGCAGGGCAGAAAAGGTGGGGGAGTTGCGTTGTATGTAAGAGAGGAGTATGACTGCTCAGAGCTCCGGTATGAAACTGCAGAAAAACCTGAGTGTCTCTGGATAAAGTTGAGAAGTGTGAGCAACAAGGGTGATGTCGTGGTCGGAGTCTGCTATAGACCACCAGACCAGGGGGATGAGGTGGACGAGGCTTTCTTCTGGCAACTAGCAGAAGTTGCTAGATCGCAGGCCCTGGTTCTCATGGGAGACTTTAATCACCCTGATATCTGCTGGGAGAGCAATACAGCGGTGCACAGACAATCCAGGAAGTTTTTGGAAAGTGTAGGGGACAATTTCCTGGTGCAAGTGCTGGAGGAACCAACTAGGGGCAGAGCTTTTCTTGACCTGCTGCTCATAAACAGGGAAGAATTAGTAGGGGAAGCAAAAGTGGATGGGAACCTGGGAGGTAGTGACCATGAGATGGTCGAGTTCAGGATCCTGACACAAGGAAGAAAGGAGAGCAGCAGAATACGGACCCTGGACTTCAGAAAAGCAGACTTTGACTCCCTCAGGGAACAGATGGGCAGGATGCCCTGGGAGAATAACATGAAGGGCAAAGGGGTCCAGGAGAGCTGGCTGTATTTTAAAGAATCCTTATTGCAGTTGCACGAACAAACCATCCCGATGTGTAGAAAGAATAGTAAATATGGCAGGCGACCAGCTTGGCTAAACAGTGAAATCCTTGCTGATCTTAAACGCAAAAAAGAAGCTTACAAGAAGTGGAAGATTGGACAAATGACCAGGGAGGAGTATAAAAATATTGCTCAGGCATGCAGGAGTGAAATCAGGAAGGCCAAATCACACTTGGAGTTGCAGCTAGCAAGAGATGTTAAGAGTAACAAGAAGGGTTTCTTCAGGTATGTTAGCAACAAGAAGAAAGTCAAGGAAAGTGTGGGCCCCTTACTGAATGAGGGAGGCAACCTAGTGACCGAGGATGTGGAAAAAGCTAATGTACTCAATGATTTTTTTGCCTCTGTCTTCACAAACAAGGTCAGCTCCCAGACTGCTGCACTGGGCAGCACAATATGGGGAGAAGGTGACCAGCCCTCTGTGGAGAAAGAAGTGGTTCGGGACTATTTAGAAAAACTGGACGTGCACAAGTCCATGGGGCCGGATGCGCTGCATCTGAGGGTGCTAAAGGAGTTGGCGGATGAGATTGCAGAGCCATTAGCCATTATTTTTGAAAACTCATGGTGATCGGGGGAGGTCCCGGATGACTGGAAAAAGGCTAATGTAGTGCCCATCTTTAAAAAAGGGAAGAAGGAGGATCCAGGGAACTACAGGCCAGTCAGCCTCACCTCAGTCCCCAGAAAAATCATGGAGCAGGTCCTCAAGGAATCAATTATGAAACACTTAGAGGAGAGGAAAGTGATCAGGAACAGTCAGCATGGATTCACCAAGGGGAAGTCGTGCCTGACTAACCTAATTGCCTTCTATGATGAGATAACTGGCTCTGTGGATGAGGATGTGTTATTCCTTGACTTTAGCAAAGCTTTTGATACCGTCTCCCACAGTATTCTTGCTGCCAAGTTAAAGAAGTATGGGCTGGATGAATGGACTGTAAGGTGGATAGAAAGCTGGCTAGATCATCGGGCTCAACGGGTAGTGATCAATGGCTCCATGTCTAGTTGGCAGCCAGTTTCAAGCGGAGTGCCCCAAGGGTCGGTCCTGGGGCCGGTTTTGTTTAATATCTTTATTAATGATCTGGAGGATGGTGTGGACTGCACTCTCAGCAAGTTTGCCGATGACACTAAACTAGGAAGCGTGGTAGATACACTAGAGGGTAGGGATCGGATACAGAGGGACCTAGACAAATTAGAGGATTGGGCCAAAAGAAACCTGATGAGGTTCAACAAGGACAAGTGCAGAGTCCTGCACCTAGGACGGAAGAATCCTATGCACTGCTACAGACTAGGGACCGAGTGTCTAGATAGCAGTTCTGCAGAAAAGGACCTAGGGGTCACAGTGGACGAGAAGCTGGATATGAGTCAACAGTGTGCTCTTGTTGCCAAGAAGGCTAACGGCATTTTGGGCTGTATAAGTAGGGGCATTGCCAGCAGATCGAGGGACGTGATCGTTCCCCTTTATTCGACATTGGTGAGGCCTCATCTGGAGTACTGTGTCCAGTTTTGGGCCCCACACTACAAGAAGGATGTGGAAAATTTGGAAAGAGTCCAGCGGAGGGCAACAAAAATGATTAGGGGTCTGGAGCGCATGACTTATGAGGAGAGGCTGAGGGAACTGGGATTGTTTAGTCTGCAGAATTGAAGAATGAGGGGGGATTTGATAGCTGCTTTGAACTACCTGAAAGGGGGTTCCAAAGAGGGTGGAACTCGGCTGTTCTCAATGGTGGCAGATGACAGAACAAGGAGCAATGGTCTCAAGTTGCAGTGGGGGAGGTCTAGGTTGGATATTAGGAAACACTATTTCACTAGGAGGGTGGTGAAGCACTGGAATGCGTTACCTAGGGAGGTGGTGGAGTCTCCTTCCTTGGAGGTTTTTAAGGCCCGGCTTGACAAAGCCCTGGCTGGGATGATTTAGTTGGGAATTGGTCCTGCTTTGAGCAGGGGGTTGAACTAGATGACCTCCTGAGGTCCCTTCCAACCCTGATATTCTATGATTCTATGATTCTATGATAAGAGGAGGTAATGGAGAAGCCATTGTCTCTTATTTTATACCTCCGCCTCTCTTTGAGGATTACAACCCCCCCACCCCCACAGGGGTGCAGAAAATCAGTCTGTGGCATACATGAGATTTGAAGCCTCTTCAAGGTGAATTGTAAATCTCTTGTTCACAACATCTGCGTATGTGAGGGATGCCATGCAAATCTTTTGTTTACGGTCCCCCCGATGGTGAATGGTTGCTTGAGTAGCTAATAGTTTTCTAACACCTGTGATCAGTCCTTTGTTGACACTGTGGAGCTAGTCTGTGGGTGTTCCCCAGAATTACAACATATTTCAGTAACAAACATATAGCAAAATCTTATAACTTCATATACAATGTTGATGCAAATGTTTGCTGCAAATGTTTTAACAGGACAATGATGTTCAGCAGATTATGACTTTTCATATGATAACCCCACAAGGCATACTTTGCACAAAATATGTCTTAACCATATAAAAGTGGTGAATATGGGTTACAGGGTGTTATATGGGATACAGGGTGTCACACTCAGCAGCACACCTCAACTCAAACCTGGAGCGACTTTGTCAAGGGGCAGATATGCTGCCATGTAAAAAAAGCAGGTGGGGCAAAGAGACAAGTGAAAAGGCCTGAGTCTTGCCCCACTGCTGAAGGGACCATAACCATCAGGAAGGGACACGTCCACTTCACCTCACACAATGGGGTGAGTGGGGAGTTCCATCTCCACAGCCTGAGGAATACTGCAGAAGAGACGTCAGGAAAAGCTGCCAATTCACTTCAATAGCATTCCTGAACCTCTGTACTTGCCTTCCTTAAATACTCATAGGAGTCCTAGGCTGTCTACATTATGTGCTAGGAGTGTGATTCCCCTGCTCGTGTACACATCCTCGCACTGGCGCAGTGAGCGCTAGCACGAGTACAAAGAGCAGTGTAGTCACAGTAGCACAGCAGCAGCAGTGAGGCATGACTGAGCTGTGCCAAGTACAACCCCGCCTGCAAACGGCATGGCTCAGCCATTCCTCCACTGCAGTTACCCGAGCTACTGTGGCTATTTATACTTGTGCTAGCTCTCCTCGAGCTCCCGCAAGTACGTGCACACGAACTGAGAGTTCACATCCCTCACTCGCAGGGCAGACATAGCCTCAGCTAAATGGGCTCATGCAAGACTTGGAGTATGGCTACACTGCAAAAAACCTCTGGGGCAGTGAGTCTCAGAGCATGGGTCTACAGCCTTGGGCTGGTGGAGTGTGTGCTACGGTGCTAAAAATAGCAGTGTAGACGTTCCTGCTCAGGCTCTGAAACCCAGCAAGGTGGGTGGGGCTCAGAGCCTGAGCAGGAACATCTACACAGCTATTTTTAGCACCACAGCATGAGCTCCCATGAACCCGAGCCTGTGGACCTGAGCTCTGAGACTCACTGCTTGGGGTTTTTCCTCTTTTGCGGTGCAGACGTACCTCTAGAGCCCACAGCATTCACACAGCAAGCCTGGCTTCTCCGATTTTCCTCTTAATAAAAATTTCATTTACAAAGTAGAAACAATTCTATGTGTCTTACGTGACCAATTGCACACCATGAAAAAGGAAGGAAGGAAGGAAGCTTTGTTTAGTAAGAGATTGAACAAGCGCTGACATGACCGGGTCCAATTCCCAACTCAGCCACAAACTGCCCTGTTTGACCTTGGGCAAGTAATTTAATCTACTGTGGGCCTAAATTCCACTACCTACCTTGCAGGGATATTTTGAGGGGCTCAGCTACTGCAGTGCAGCACAGCGTACCAAACACTCAAAGCACAGAGTTTACAAACAGCTGACATATGTTCTCATAAGTGGTTTGTTGAAAATAACAAATTAGTAAAACTCAGGGTCTGTTTGTTGCTAATCTGTGAACAGGAAGAAAAGGCTCCATTAGTGGAATAAATTATCTGCTCAGAGTAGTTCACCCTGCTTTACTGCTGAGCCTACCAGCAAGGGAGATAATCAGTGGCAGCTGTGATGTTGCCTTTTTGATGTTTACACCCATCACCACCTAGGATCTGGAGGGAGACCAGCAAATCATTGCACAGAAGCCGTCAGTAGTAAGACTTGCCAATATATTGTTGCTCTTCCGGCTGAACGATAGCCAAATCTGGAGCGTTTGCAGGGTGGCTTCTGTTTGGATGAGAAATTAGTGGCATGGAGTCAGTTATATTTTTGGTGTAATTGGTGTATTTACAACAATGGACACAAAGTGCTGTTTCCCAGGAGAACAGTAAGCACGTGCAGGGCCCTTGAAGCCCGAATCAGACACTCCAGCCCTTGGCCCAAGATGCAGCTGTCTCTCTGCCTCTGCTTCTTTCCAGGGTCATACTGCAACCATTCACTCACTCACCTGACAGCCATCCTGGCGTTTAGAATCTAGGAAACCCTGTTAGCATTACACTCTCCAGCTGGCTGCCAGGACTTTCCTACTGGCTCCCAGCATCTCCTTTGTGTCCAGCTCTTTAGCACTACAAAAAGAGCCTTGGGGCTTGTCTACATGGGGAAATTGACTGTCATAGTTATTGTGGAATAAGCTGTTCTGAAATAGCTCCCCGTGTGGAAACTCTTATTCTGGAATAAGTGCGTCCCCACATGGAGTTATTCCAGAATAGCGGTAGTGCTTCAAATTCACACCCTACCTTACTGCAGAATTTCCTTGTGTAGACAAACTGCTCAGTGCTGTTGGGCACAAAGGAGAATGCATTAGCACCCCTATTCACTTGAGGCTGTAGCTATCTTGCAGCCAAGACCCCTGATTATGGGCCATTGTCAACTTTCAGCATAGCAACATGCCATTGTTGCACATTTATACATAGAATCCACTATCCACCAGTCTATCCCCATACAAATCCATCTATCCATCTAGCTATGCTGGTTTTAAAATGGGAATTTTTTTTCATGGACTTTTAATAAATGACACCCTCCTCCCCCATTTCCTTCATCAACATTCCAAAATTTGGTGGAAATTTTTAGTGAAAAATCAACCTCTGGGAAAGGGTGACCAATGCTGTTGTGACAGCTTGTATCATGCCACTCATTGCTGTGGTATCTGAACCACCCAACCCCTTGGGAATAGTCCTTTCAAACCCCCGTCGGAAGGCCTGGACAGCCAGGGTATGACCTCATACCTATCAATGCGCTGAGTTGCTCCAGTGCAGGCTGGAGATGGACCGGGATGTGATGCAGTGTGGCTGTGCCTGTGACCTGTGGTGGGATGGGCCCTAAGTCTGTGTGACATTCCCTGGTGTTATCCGGACCGGTGATCCAATCCTTGACTCTGGGAGCCAAGCTTTCCCTGCTCTGCTGTGAGAACCCCCACTCCTGGGCTGTTTTTTCCTATGAGGCTGGGCTGCGTTTGTCCCATACATGCTCTGATGAGGTGTGAACTGTCTCTCTATTCTTGAAGAGTTTTTGCCTGGGCTTGCTTTAAGCCACGAGGTTACATTTTCAGCCTCATAACTATATACATGAAACTATAACCTATAACATTACTATAACATCACTGTAACAATTACTATAACATTACTGTAACAACAATGCTCAGTGCATCACGAGCCTTCCGAAGACACCCAACATGACAAACTTTGCATTGGATACCACACAATCATTTTACAAGGATGAACATGGGGGTGCTGGGTGTTCCCCCGAGGTACAGAGCATCACACCTCCCCTCTTAGTTTACTGCAAGAGGTTAGTCACTGACTAGCTCGAAGGCAGTTTGTGTTTTAGTTCTCTTGGCATCCAGCCATTAAGGCCATGAGGCAGCGTGCCTCAGTTTCCCCATTCACACATAGGAAACCAGGTTTTTTATGGTTTCTCTGCTGTGGTAAACTTTAAGCTTGTTTACAGGTATTAATTGAAAAGTAGCATTATCATAAGGTTTAACATCCGTGTCAAAATTCTTATCCCCAAAACTTAACATTAATACCAAAATTTTTATCACAGATGTACATTTACAAGTATTTTTATGATACCACGCCCTCTGTTCAGATAGTGTAGTTTGAGGTTAGTTTGTTCATTACCCAGAGTGTCCTTTGACTCTCCCATGTAATCAGTCACTGGCTTTTCTTTCCCTCCAGTGTTCCCCTCTGTGTAGGCTCTTAATTTAATCATGTTTCTGGAATTTTGATGCCTCAGGGTCTGGCAAGATAGGTGTTCAGGAGGATCCTGCACATTGGCTGTCCCTTTTGGGAGCGGTCTCCCAACCCCAGGACTGTACATATGTAGAAAATCCAGCTCCCCTCTTGGGGTTACCCTGTGTTTCCCCCCCCCCCCAGCACTGAGTCCTTCCCTGCCCCCTAGAGGGCTGTGATCTGTGTTCTCTGGGCTAGGCGTGTTCACCCTTTGATCAGATGCACCTCTTCCCAGGAGCTTTCCCATAACTGCTCCCTGTGTCTCACCAGCCTGGGGGAAAACACCCCCTTCTCTGTCAGTTGGGTCATTTGTATTCTGGCAATCTACCACCTGGCAATTTCCTGGTCCCAACTCCTCTGTTATCACAGGCATTGGAGCTGCATCTTGATTAAAGGGACACAGTTACTTTCAGAAATAGCATCCTGAAAAATTGGGACCTGGATTGGGGTAACCTCTGCCGCCCCTTTCTCTGTCCCTGAGAGCTAGCCTCAGCCCCTCCCATACTTGGAAGCACACTGCTTCCTTGTGTTATAGAGTCACAGGAATCCTCACCCACCTCAGTGGTTTCTGAAATCCCCTGCCCTTTCTCTGGGCTCTCCTTTGGGACACATTTCTCTATGCTCCCTAGAGCCGGTTTTGCCTCTGGTTCAGCTGCGACCTGCTGTCAGCTAACAACCTGGACAGTTCTTTCCCTGGCAGGCATTACACACCCATGCCTTCCTGATGTGGTGTTGCCTCCAGCTGCAGTGCAGGAGTTGGTCTCAATCATCCTCCCACCTGGAAGCATGTGGTTTCTTCCTGCTGCAGAATCAAGGAGATTCTCCCCCATTCTCTCAGCAGTTCCTGAGACCTTACCCTTTCCCTCGGGGGTCCCAGCATAAAACTTCCTCCTACTGCAGGCAAATATTTTAATCTGAGCTACATGGAAAAAATCATTACCAAGAAGCAGATCGACTAGGAGGTGTTCTAGTACCCCCACAATCAAAACACCTTCCAAACCTTCCCACACCATATGGATTTTAGCTAGTGGTATGAGGAATCTGCTTTTGCCCACCCCCACAATCTCTGCTCTTTGGCCAGGTAGCATACTGGCCTTTGGGACCACACTCTGCTTAACCAGAGAGATCTGGGCCCCTGTATCCCTCTGCCCCAAGTACTCTCTGCCATTAATCTGGACAGCCTTAACATGCTCCATATCTGGTTCTGCAGAGGCTAACCTCACAAAACCAATATGATATGTTTCAATTGCTTGGGGGGTTTCTGTGTTGAGGACAGCAGAGCTAACATGAGCTATTGGTTGCCTGCTTCCTCCCAGCATAGGGCATTTATTCCTCAAGTGATCAGTGGAATTACACTTGTAACCCTTCTGCCATTTGAAGCCAGCAGCAACAAGGGCCGGGTTCAGTATCTAGGGGTTCCTAACATCACTATAACAACCATGCTCAGTGCATCACGAGCCTTCCGAAGACACCCAACATGACAAACTTTGCATTGGATACCACACAATCGTTTTACAAGGATGAACATGGGGGAGCTGGGGGTGCCCCCGAGGTACAGAGCATCACAGTCTGCCTCTCTCCTGTTGGGTGGTTAGATGCACTCCATGTCTATGTCTGCCATTGTAGGTTCCTCACTCTGCAGTGGGATGGTCCGCAGGGCTGGGCTTGGCACCTGGGTCTCTCTGCTCCCACATTAATATGTACCCCAAAGACAGACCCCAACTCCACAGTGTCCTTGGTTCGCAGAGATGGTTCCTTGGTTAGTTGTGGGATCAGGTTCTCAACTCCATGGCTGTCTGTCTAGGTATGTACGCCAGGGCCATCAGGGTGGGGTCCCAGCACTATTTCTTCCCAGATGTTACTGTGTGATACCAGACACAATAACTCAGCAGATGCGCTATTAACAATACCAAACATCCAAAAAACATGTCAGGCCCCCAAAAGCATGAGACTGGCTTCAAAATTATGAGTTTCTGGTTTCTGAGTCATTGGTCATCACATGTCCAAAATTCTCTCTGCAATCATTATTATTGTCTCCTCCACCATGACAATCCCCTGCTCTTACCCCTCCCCTTTTCTCCCTTTGATACATGGCAATCTTTATTAATTGGTTCAATACAGGGGTGAAATTCTCTGGCCTGTACTACACAGGAAGTCAGACTAGAATCTTGATCTCATGTTGCCTTCTGGTCTTAAAATGTATAAATCTATGAAACAAACCACATGAGGACAAGAAACAGTCTTGCTTATCAAATGAAAGTTGGGTTTCTCCTGTATTCACGTGACTCCAGCAGTTGAAACTTTAAGAAAAAACAAGGATCAGGAGGCTTGCAATAAAAATCTCACTTTAGATGCCATTGTTCATGGGGCTGAAAGCCTCCCATGATGTTTGGATTGACTGACAGGTTGCTCCTACATTTTGAGAGCCATCCGGCTTTGTGAGTGAGCTAGACCCTGATGGCTTCCAGGCCTCAGACACCATCTATCTACTCCCAGCCCACAATTAGACATTCAGAGATGGTTCCAACTGCAGGAGGTAATTCCATTTCTACACCTCCCCAGAGGAAGGCAAAATAAACAATGAAAAATTGATTTCCCAATGAATACCAATTTGTTTTCTAAGCAGAAATATTAAATTACAAAGGGGAGTGAGGGGAACCCAATGCTGTGCAGTGCAGGGGGACACTTGTTTGAGATGGACAGGCAATTAATTTGCAGTTTCATTACCATTGTTGTAAAGGAGGGTGCATGAAATGAGTAAGCATGCTTAATTTGGAGACATGATGAGATTGGAATATTCAATACACCAGTGCCCTCAGTTAAGCTTTGCTTCTGAATACCCCAGCAAGATTTAATTACCTCTTTGTTACTTAGGGAAATTGACAGGAACCTGACATGAAGCAGGAAACTTCACAAAGAGTCACTCAGACCTCTGTGCTCCCTGGCTCTCCCATGCTGGTACAATGCCTCTGTCATATTGTTTAAAGCAGTAATTGGGAAGGACACGCTCTGCATTCATTAGGCTGCATATGACAGAGCCATGCAGCTCCTGGTAACTGCAGGAGATGTGAATTAGTGGCGGCAGGACCGGCTTTAACTTTTTTGCCACCCCAGGCAAAAAAGAAGAGCGCCGCCCCGCCGTAAC